>NC_037689.1:109942790-110000828 GCF_003255815.1 Theropithecus gelada | reverse complement strand
GGAAGGAAGGAAGGAAGGAAGGAAGGAAGGAAGGAAGGAAGGAAGGAAGGAAAGAGAGAGAGAGAGAGAGAGAAAGAAAGGAAAGAAAGAAAGAAAGAAAGAAAGAAAGAAAGAAAGAAAGAAAGAAAGAAAGAAAGAAAGAAAGAAAGAAAGAAATAGAAGAGGGAAAAAGCCAAGTTGGATTCAATCCAGAAACTGGTTATCTATGAAAATCAGTAACCTTTTACCTTTGGGGAAAGAAAGGCCAATAGTTTCCTAGCATACTGAAAGCTGGAATTATGCCTTATAGATCTTTGCTGTAATCAATACCCTACTCATAGTGTGTGCTTGACAAGAATTTGATGGTAACCGGAAGATGGCATTGTTGATAACAATGAATTCCACCATTTATCAAAACTTAACTAATTTGTGAGGGTTCCTTTTTATGTTGTTTCCTCACAAAATATTCATTATTTTCGAAGACTTCGTTCAATGCAAAATCTGGACATGCCATGTGGATAGAATTAAGGTTAACATATGGTCTTCAAAATGTGACATTACCTCAAATGGCACTCATTCTATATGGAGAGAGGATAATCTTGCTCCTTAGTGGACATTTGGCCATGCTTGGACACATTTTTGGTTGTCACAAATGGGGGGTGGGTTGCTATTGGAATCTAGTAGATAGAGGCGAAAGATGCTACTAAACATCCTACAATGCCCAGGACAGCCCCCCACCAAAAGGAGTCATCTGGCCTAAAATATCAATAGCATCGAGGTTGAGAAACCCTGCTTAATGACTGGGAAAACCCCACTCTCTGGGTTCCTCATAACAGTTTCTCTTTACCTACCATATTACATTAAACCCTGGTCTACATATACCATTTACCACTATGGTCAAGACTGTAAGAAGAGAGGAGAAAAGAATGTGTCTCAATTACATTTTGACAGTCATACCTGTCATGGTATTTGAATAAACCAGGCCATGTAAGTAAACCTGCCTGAGTCAGCTTTCTAATTGCACTAGGAGATACTCTGCTAGGTTTGTTTTGAAATTCGTATAGTAATGCCTGGCATTTGTATGGTGCTTTTAACTTTTGAAAGGATTTTTCTTTATATATCCTTGATCTGAAGAGGTTAGAAGGATAGGGCAGAAACAGGATAGGGCAGGAGCAGAGAAAGAAATTTCAACCTTATCCACAATCCAATGAGAAAGCTCCAAATTTCAGAAGCACACACAATCCTCATATGTTAAAGACAAGTGCATTGTATAGAGGGTCTTGGAAGGAAACAGCTCACAAGAATAAGGATTTCACTCTTCCTGAGCACTGCTTCTGCTTCCATCTGGGCTTGGAGTGGAAGTCTCAGCTGGACTGCAGTTTGGCTAAAGAGAGGGAAATGCCCCCAAAGTTTTATCCAGTCACATATTCTACTCACCCTCATGCCAAAGGGAAGATGACTTAATCACAACAGAGACCTCCCTTGTTTGGGAGACTACATATTAGTTGGCTGGTTCACAGTAAAACTGTCTTTGAATGAAAGGCAAAGAACCAAGTGATTTTTTTTTTTCAGCGACCCTCTTGGCCAATCTTTAGAAACACTTCCTGAAGTATTTAAGTTGTTAGGCGGTGGAAGCTCCACCCTCACTTCTCCCTCCCCAGCACGCTTCCCCCCAGACACAAACTCTTCATCCCCCAGGGTATTAATTTTCTTTTCTCCAATACCTTGCTCCCATACAAAAGCCAAATACTCTCCAGAATATCGGACCGCCTCGGGACTAGGAGGACTAAGGACAAGGGGAAAATTTGTCTTGCTTGGTGCCCCTAGCGACTTTTCCAAGGTAGGCTAGGAGGAGAGTGTCTAGGGCTTCCACTAAACATAACTAATACCAGCTTCACAGGCTCCGCAATGAAAACACTGGGCCATTTAGGAAAGGGAGATGATTCTGGCTTTTTCAGGAGCTTACACTTAGGCTCCCAGGGTGTGCAGAGGGGGTTAAAGAGCAGCAGGAAGTACAGTGGAGCTTTCTCAGCACTAGGGATTGTTCTGAGAATGGGTAGGGAAAAGGGTTTCAGGTACCAGCCCAGCGTCTAGCAGAGACTCACATGCCCCTTTCCTGAGAGAGCTAGGAAGGGAGATAAAAGACAAAGCCGAGATTTGGGGCTGTGCGGCCGGGACATGAGGTGCTGCCAGCTAGTGGACCTATGTGCCTGCAGGTTGCAGGTAGAAGTCTCAGGCTTGTGTTGGGGGTGGGGCTATGTAGCCCCTTCCAGTGGAGCTCAAGGGGGTGAACATTCTGGGCGCCAGGGTATAGGGTGAAAGATACAAGTGGAGAGGTGCTTCACGTGAAAGGAAGGCGTAAAGATCAAAGAGTCGCCCAAGTGTCCGGTGACACCGCCCCTCTCCCTCCACCATAGACACCACTAAGCAACTTAGCCCCCCCCCCCCCCCCCCCCCCCTCGCCATCCTACAATATCGTTATCCCTCCCTACATCAATCTAGGCTGGATCTTGGGAGACCGACCCTATGGGTGAGAGGGGCACGGATGGGAGAATTAGGTAGCTCCAACTAGATTAATCTAGATCTATCAGGGATCCAAGCCCGCCCGATAGGACCCCAGCGCTCCGCTGTCCCCCTGTCCTACCAGACGCCCTCTGCCCTTACTCTCTCAGGTTCAACTCCCCTTCCCCCTGAATGACCTATGGTCGCTGGAGCAGCCTGGCCACCACCGGCCCAGAGTCCGGGCTGAGGGGGGTGGGCAAAGGTCACTGCCCAAAGCAGGGGATACTCAGGCCAAGGGGCAGAGAGAGACTCTGCTAGCCCTATGCTCCGAAGGACTCCTGTCCCTTCTACCCGCACCCGAGCTTAGCCTCCCACCTCCCCTCCCGTCTCTGCCACCACCCAGGGGAGGGGGAGGTCTGGGGAAGCAAACGAACGAGACAGAAAATTCCGTACCGGGGCGGGGGGAGAGATGAGACGGTGGGACGGGGCAGCGGGGGTTGACTTGGGGCTGCGGCTGCGGCTTCCTTCCACCCCTGGCCGCCGAGCTGCAGAGAAGGCAGAAGCTGCTGCCCCTGCCGCCTGCCCCGTCCTCCCTCTTTCCCTCCCCCCTCCCCGCCTCCCCCGCCCCGCCCCGCCACTGGGAGATTGAGAGAGGCTTCCGCGGCCCGGGGGCTGGGGGAGGTGAGGGGTGCTTTTGCCTACCACGGTTGTCTCAGTCTCTCTCTCTCTCTCTCTCTCCCCCCCCCTCCCTCCCTCTCACACACACACACACACACACACCCCACATCACAACCACGACGGGTTGTCCGCAGCTCGCAGCCACCCCAAAGGGAAGAAGAAAGAACAGGAGCAGAGGGAAGCCGGGCGCAGAAAGAAGGGAAAAGGAAGAGCTCAGGGTTGGACATTTTTGGAGACAGGGGTGGGGAGGAGAAAGGGAGCGTGCCTCCTTGATTTTCCCCTCCCCACCCCTCTTTGCTTTTCTCTCCCCTTCCCTGTATAGCATATTCCAGAAACGGCAGCAGAAGGGGACAGAAACCTCTAGTGTAGAAAAGGGTTTTGGAGGGGTGGCCAGCGCTCCCGCCAGCCGCTACCTAACAGCTGGAGCTTGAGTGTGAGTCTAAGAGTGTGAATGCGGCTCTCTCTCTCTCTCTCTCCCCTCTCTCTCCCCTCTCTCTCCATCCCTTCCTTCCTCCCTCCTTCTCCCTTTCCTTCACACTACAGTGTCAGCTACCCCTGTCAGTTTCCCCGTGTCAGTTTCTTCCCTAGCTCTTATTGTGTGTGGCTGGCTGCGTGAAGGGAGTGGGTGCGCTTGAAGGGGCTCAGGTTGGGTTAGAGAGCTGGGAGAACAGGGCAGGGACATTGGTAGAGCAAAGAGTTTCGGGGCACTGGCGAAGGTGAAAGGTGAGGAGGGCCGATCTCTTACAGGGAAGTTTGGGAGTAACTGAGCATCCAAAGGGGAAGCCAAGGTAGGAGCCAGTACTTGCGCTCGTCTTTACACCCCGCCCCTTTCCCTGTGCTTATCCGCCCACCCACCCGTCAGCCTAGAGGCCCCGGGCTGTCCCAGTCGGCTGCTGTTTGCGCGCCGCAAAAGAGGAGTCCGGCAAGACGCCGCACCACGCATCCTGACCCGCGGACACCCAGACGACACAGATCTGATCCGAAGAAACCACTTGGCTCAGGGTAAGTCTACAGGCGGCCGGTGCGCTCCATTACGCTGCCTGAGCGCTGCTGAGGGGCAAGGGGCAGCGAAGTGCAGGTTGAATGAAGATGCTGGGCTGCTGTAGGCTGAGAAGCATTGACTGACTGGCTGTGGGCTCAGGGTGGTAGGGAGCAGAGGGAGGCCAGCAACAGATTGTTTTGGAAGAGGAAATGCAGTGGGGAGAAGCTCTAGGGGTGACAGGACAAGGTGCTGCCGGCGATGACCAAAAACATCCTTTCACTGGGAATATTTTCCTGAACCACAGCTTTATCCTGTCCCTGGAAAATGATTTGCTCCATTCTTGGGTAGATTTTAAGATCCCTGGGGAACCTGCTCCCAGGCCTCCTTAAAATCGATTAGTGTGGCCCTAGGACCAAGGATACCTGCCCTTTGTCAAAAGCAACCTTCAGAAATAGAGAGTCAGGAGCCGCATCATGAAGGTTCAGAAACCAGGGTCCCCATTTACCTTCTTTGTCTTGTATCCTTCGAACTTAAGAAATGGCCAGATTTGTTTGCCTGTCTTCCTTAAAGGAATCAAAAAATGCAAATGGAGGGGCATCAGTCAGATCTCTGCTTCAAAGTGGACACCTCCCTCCCTCCCTACACACACATCTACTGGGACAAATGGTCATGATTATGTCCAACATATGCAGGTACTGAGCTGAATTCACAGATGCTGATCTTCCTCCATGGTCTCCTAGAATGAGATTAGGAGAAGGGCTTTTCCCCTATGACAACCTGGGCTCTTTGGATCAGTCATGTACCTGGTGATGGTTAAGTTTGTAGCAAGGTTATTACTCCCTCTGGAAAAGCCTGAAGCGGGTAACCAGCCTGAAAGATAGAATCTCTGAACTTTACCCGAGTTTATTATAAGAGTAGGAGAGACACAGACTAATCGATAATGCTCCTTTTATCGATAATAATCCTTTTAGAGATTATGCCTGTTAACAGTTGGCTTCAAATGAGAAATAATTAATACACTGACATGGCACACCCAGACCCACTTTCCTATTGCCATCTATTTGTCTTCATGGTGTTTAGCAAGAATAACAAGTTTATATATCAGCATTCATAATTGTCTATTGTTGGTCTCATAGGTTTTTTGATGTTTAATTGATGATTTATATTATGTCTCCTTTCCCATAAACTCTTTAAAAACTGAGATATAAATGACGTCACATGGTACCTTTCATCATGTTTTTAAAATCTGCTTATTCTAAATCAAAAGGCATGTTAATACATTTACATAGCACGAAGTTCGTTTCAAAGCAAATATATAGCCTGGGATAAAAGAAACTCACAGGGTCAAGGAGTCTCTGAAGCTCTCTCTGTGAGGTCGAAGGAAGAATTGAATGTCACCTAAAATCCACATTTTGGTCCCTGGAAGATGCTGTTTTCATAAACTTTCACTACATATATAGGGAGAGAGAGAGAATGTGTGTGTGTATGCGTGTGTGTGTGTGTGTGTGTGCATATGTGTATGTGTAATTTTTCAAGGACCTCAATCAACCCCATACAATCTTGGTTCTGTGCTTTTGTAATAGAGGGGAGCAGGAGGTGAATTTGTGCTTCCAAAGCACCCAGGTTCTTCTGTTAAACTTTCTATTTATTACTACGTTACCAAAATGTAATGAATTGCCTCCTTCCAACTCAGCAAATAAGACAAATGCATTCTACATTAAGTGAAACTGTTTATGTTGCATCAGGCAATTTGTTCTAATGTTCACTGCTAAGAGAGAGCAGAATGAGGATTACTCAAGTAGGATCTGAAAAGGTGCCCATTCTGTTACTTTTTAAAGCAACCATAAGTAAGTATTTTCTTAGGTTAAAATTACACTTTCAAATAGATATACTAAAGACCGGGTTGCAGACAGGTAGGAACGAACTGGCAGCATCATAACTGAGAGAAAACTCAAAATATCAACACGAATGAAGCCTACAGTGTAGGTTTTGCTCTGTTCTTGGTGATGTGAGTATCTGGCTGTTGAGGTGAGTCCTGATGGTTACCCAGGGGATAAGCAGGTGAGCAGGTTCAGGGATTCAGAACCAATGTAGCCCCCAGCTTCATTGATACTAATTCACCTGCCTTCAGTGTACATCTCAACATGGAGACCTGAACCAGATATCTGCCATCCTTCCCAGCCATAAGAGCTATAATCCTAAGATTCTGTTCTTCCTATAGCTAACAACTAAAACCAGAATGGCACGCAGAACCACAGTACTTAGAGAAGACTAGGCCAGGAAATTAGAGATGCAGGAGGGAGGAAGATGAGAGGAATATGAGAGAACCAAAGATGTTTTGAAACAAACAGAAAGAAAACTATCCAGGTGTTTGCTTTGGCTGGGAATGGAATTAATCCAGAAATCAACTCATATGTGAAGCATCTTCAAATTGCCTGTATTTGACTTGCAAACACTGTGTAAACAATGATAGAATTCCATAGTACCAAGGAATTGGGAACCTTGGAGTACATTTTCAGTGTTGCCGTCTCATTTCACTCCTTACAATATTAAATTCCAATCTGCAAGCCATTCAGGTGCTTAATTATTGAATGGATATTTCAAATGTGTCATGCTGCTTTCCTGTAGCCTATTTTTGAATGTTCTAATTTATCTTTTGCCATGGCTCCATCACTGAAGGTGGTAGACTGAAGCATTTCTGCCTGTTTTACTTCTGCCAAAGGTTCCTGTTTTCACCTTAGTATACTAAGCTGTTCAGATGCCTCCTGCTAACTGAGGAAGAATATAAGGTGCAGAATCTCTCTCCCCAAAGCACTCTGTGCCACAAGGTGCCACCGGCTTAATTTGGCCCAGTCATTTTCCAGGTTTTCAGGGAAAGGTACGACGAAGTTTGCAGCCTATAGACAAAAATGATGCTCATTCTAGGCAGAAGTTATTCCTCATCTTACAGATCAGGGATAAGCTAAGGCCAGCCATCATGTCCAGAGCTAGTAGCTGATACATCGTAGTGTCATCCTTTGTAAAACTCAACGAAGCTTTTCTTCTGTTGATGGGCCCCTCAAACTTTGTCCAATGAGACCAGAAGACCCATACTGCCAGCAAGGAGTGATTCCTGAATGACTCAGCTGTGGTCTTATAAACAAACATGTACATCATGCTCAACTGAGTGAGAAGAGATGATTTAAAGACATTATAAAAGCTGATAGGGGCTAAGCAAAAATTGCAATTCGCTGGGTGAAGGGAACTTGGCAAGTTTCTTAGGTTTTGTTCTCTGTCACCAACTGTGGAGTTGGCCCTTCGATGGAGGTGGCCAATGCAATTGCCCCAGGTTTTTGCCTTAGCAAAAGGAAAGAAAAAAATAACGACAAGACACAAGCAGGGATCTTGGCAGGGTCAATTCTCTCATTTCACCTATAGAGAAATTGAAGTCCAGAGAGTAGAAATGACTTGCCTAAAACAGACTACTAGCTAACAACAGCGGCAAAACCAAAACCCAGGACTGTTTGCTGATACTAAATACATTTTCTGAAGCTCTCTGGAGATCTTCCCAAGAAATCGAGAGGTAACTAAAGCCAAGTTTACCAAGATCATAACCCTCTACTTCCATTCCATATTTAGGTATACATGTTTATATTACATGCTACTATCATATCTTTGTGACTTACCTTCTCAACCATCACCTCCCCCTAACACACACACACACACTCACACACACAATCCTATCTTGCTAGCTAAGAAAACATTGTATGTGCCTACAGCTAGCATATTCAGATGGAAGGCAGAATTAAACATGACAAAAATTTAGCTGCTCACATTTATGTGTCTGATCTGGCTCACACCACCAACAGCAAGGCATCTAGAAATCCCAGTCTCTGCTGCACCACAGTAGTTTTGGGGAATGGAAGCTAGCAGAATCCAGTGACTATGGCTCTGGTTTTGTATACTCAATCTCAGAATCAGCACCCCCAAATGCATGTGCAAATACACACACGCACACACACACACAAACATGCACATACAGTCACACACTTTCCGAAAAATTAAAACAAAGAAAATAGAAAAGATAAGACAGGTGGTTTTTAGAGCAGAGTACAAGGAAAGGTTTGCAAAGGGATATTATCACCTTCTCCCATTTTTTAACCTTACTGCCTAATTTTCATTAATTCCACCCTAATTTATTTTAGGATCTGAGAAAATAGGCCAATGCAAACATGTTTACTACAGCCAAGAAGGATGATCTGGAAAACCTCCACATTTTAGTGAGAATATCACAAGGATAGGGAAAAGGCTAGGACTTAGTGAGCTAGAGCCTTGCTACTCCAAGTGTAGTCCCCACACCAGGACTGCCACCATCCCCTGGGAGCTTTCTATAAATGTAGAATCTCAGATCCTTCCCCAGACCTACTGAATAAGAATCTGCTTTTCATGCAGATCCCCAGTGGTTCATTTTTATACTAAAATTTGAGAAGCACTGGGCTAAAGCTTATCCAAAAAGCACCTGAAAGATACTTGAAAATAAACAATTACCTACCGAGCATGTAGGGACAATTCATGTGGCTTATCAATTAAAAAATAAAATATAAATTTTTTCCAGGTCCGCTTATCTTGTTATTCACAGTAAAACCCTTAAGTGTGGGCAAGAGAGTTTCGTGTAAGGGGAGTAAGATCATAGGATTTGTCTATTTACCAGGACGACTTGGATTTGGGAACTCACACAGACCTGAGTTCAAATCCTGGCCCTGCTCACGAATTACTAGCTGTGTAAACATGCACTTTGCCTTTAAGCCTCACAGTCCCCATCTATAAAATGGGATTAATAATAGTACCAACTGGCACTGGGCTGTCATGAAAAATTAAATAAGACACTATAAGGCACTGGGATATGGTGAACAATCAATAAATAGAAGATACAATTCATATGATTTGGCCAACAATTTTAGTTTGGTAGAAAACCAACCACTAGATGTGAAGTCTTAGAGCACCTAGCATTATTTCTAATGGACGTGAATCTTATTGGGTTTTCTACAGATAGAATGCTAAGATATACAACAGTAAAATATATTTAAATATAATGGAGGCCACTAGACACAAAGATTTTTTTCAGAAGGAATTACAGGTGTCCCTAGTGGAATCACTCCATGGAAGAAGACTGAAGTCAGAAATGACCCTGTTCTATGAAGCATCTCTCAAAATCTGACCAAGTTAGAAGGTCAAAAGTGAGGCATTTTCTGCATGTTTGCATATATATGCAGCATGAAAAACACATGGATGCACACACATCCATACACACACATGGACGCATCCTTCGATGGACAAACTATAAAATAATTCAAGGCTGAAATGACGTTCTAGGATCAGAACAAGGTTTCTGCCTGATAAAATCTTTAAAATGCATGAATAATAACCTCTACCTCGTAACTTGCTCATGTTGCACAGTTTAATGACTTAGGTATTACTATTTTGTGGGTGAAAAAAAATAAGCAACTCCTACCTCTTCCCAGCCCATGGTGCTACCCATCTGCTCAATTTTCTCACCAGTAAAATATGATACATGTGGTACTTATAAAGTCCAAGGAATCTCTAGGCATTTGATTCTATAAAGACTTATTGACTGGCATGTGCAATCTGGGCGACCTGATTGTAAAGACACAGAGACAGACACTACCACCTCTGGGTCCCAGTCGTTTGGTATGTTCCGGACCTCCAGCTTCCCCTGATTTTCAATAGTATCAGATTAGTAAAGTATCAATAATCTTATAATAGACAATATATATCTGTAATTGTTAAGATTTCTGTGATCACCCTAAATAAACAATAGCAAGTGTTATCAATTATTGACTATCTTTATATTAGTTTTCTATTGCTGCCATAACAAATTCTCACAACCTTATCAATTTAAAACAACACGAATTTATTATTGTTATAGTTCTGTAGTTCTGAAGTCTGACACAGGGATCACTGGGCTAAAATCAAGGTTTCAGCAGGACTGCCTTCCCTTCTGGAGGCTCTAGCAGAGAATCTACTTCCTCACTTACTCAGATTGTTGGCCTGATTCACTTCCTTGAGGTTATAACTGAAGTCCTAATTTCTTTGGTGGCTATCAGCTGAAGCTCATTCCTAACTTCTAGAGACAACCCACATTCCTTAGTGCATGGCCCCATTCCTCTGACTTCAAAGCCAGCAAGGGCCTGTTGGGTATCCCCTTACACTTTGATGAGGGGGCACTCAGCTGGCTAACTCCTATCTCTTCTCCCTTTGCATCTCTCTCTGGCTGACTGTTCTGCCTTCCTCTTCTGCTTTGTTTTGTGCTTACATTGGGTCCACCGACATAATCCAGGATTATCTCCTATTTTAAAGTCTGCTAATTAGAAACTTCAATTATATCTGAAAAATCTTTTTTACCATGTAACATATCATATTCACAGGTTCTGGGAATAAGGGAATTGACATATTTAGGGGGTGGCCATATCTTGTCTACCATAATCCTCTGCGTGTTGAGTGCTACAAATAATGTGGTCTTAAATGACATTCACTACAGTTTCTATATGATAGGTATTATTATTATTCCCATTTAACAGATGAGGAAACAGGATGAGACAAGTTAACTGGTGTGCTTAACACTGCACAGCTTGTGAATGGTGGAGGCAGGGTTGGAACACGGGTCACTCTTCCTCCAAATCTTGAATTTTCCCTATTGGCTTACATTATGTAGCTGCCTCATTGTTGGAAAGCTCTTTTGGTGGTTTTTGTTTCACTTGTTGTTGTTATTTTGTTTTTTATCTTTTCTTTTCACGTTTTTGAAAAGGTAATTTATATTCATGGTTTAAAAATAAAAATACATTAAAAGGTATTCAGTTTTCCATCTGCATGGTTGTCCCCACCCCTCCCTCGTTTGATTTGTTTCCCTCTAAAACTTCTGAATGAAAATACAAGCAATCATGAATAGATGTACAGAAATATCTTTACGTTGTAACAAAATCTCTCAAACTACAGCTGAAATCCATTTTGTCCTTTTGTTGCATTCTCATGACAATGCAACTTTGGAAGAACTAACATCTGTGTTAAGTGACAGATCTTTGGGCCAATCAGTTACCTAAGCAACTGGTGACTCCACTTACTTTCTAAAATGCCTTATAATCCTTTTCACCCCATGATGCTCACTTGAATACTCTATACATTGTGTAACCTTAATGCCTCAATATTATGTATGTCATCAATTTTATCTGAACATCCCAGAGTCCTGGAATTTTAGGAAGCACAAACATGAGAGAGAGAGAGACAGTGAGAGACAGAGACAGAAGAAGAGAAAGGAGAAGGAGGTAGAGAAAACAGAAAGGAAAATACAAAAGAAGAAAAAGGAGGAGGAGGAAGAAGAAGACAGAGAGACGGAGGAAGAAAAAGAGGAAGAAGAGGAGAATGTGGATGAGGAGGAAGGAGGAGGAGAAAGAAGAAGAGGGAAAGAGGAAGGAGAAGAAGAAGAAGGAGGAGGAAGAAGAAAGAAGAAGGAAGAAGAAGGAGGAGGAGGAGGAAGAAGAAGAAGAAAGAAGACAGAAGAAGAAGAGGAGGAGGAGGAGGAAGAGGAAGAAGGAGGAGGAGGAGGAGGAGAAGAAGAAGAAAGAAGAAGAAGAAGAAGAACTCCCATAATGTACAGTGAGAAAAAACATACACTTATGAAATATATTTTATTATTATTCCATATTGTAATGGGGTGATATTTTAGCATAAATAAGCATAATGTCTTATTTATAAATAATCTTTCATAAAATAGACACAGTTATGTATCTTGCAAAAGAACATGGAACTCTTACATAATTAGAAACACTGAAACAGACTACCATATAATCGGGTAGCATATCATATAGCAATAGGCATCGAAAACAAGATGACAAGTTTGGTTTAAACAAAGAATTGAATAAAGCTAGTAACAAAATCAGTATACCAGAAGGAATTATTTTGTTATTCCTACTATGAACATTGTTCTTTAGCTGTAATATAAGAACCTCTTCTTTCCAGCATGTCAGTAGCATATAATATACACTTGCCTTCTAGTGGCACAAAACAGAGCATCCTATTATCTTCTGTTTGTTTTTTGTTTTGTTTTCTTTTTCTATCCTTTAAACCAGTGGTTTTCCAGCTGTGGGCAATGATTCTTTAATGCACTGTAAAATCAGTTTAGTAGTTCATAGCCACTATTTTTAAGTGAAATATAGTAAAAGAGAGAAATGTGAGTCTCAGTAAGAGCAAGTATTGTTTCATTAATCTTACTTTAGTAATGCATGTGTGTGAGTAGGTTCATGTTTGTGTATATATTAGATTCAACGTAAAATGGTTTTCTTGCTGTGGGTTATTGTCCCAAAGTTTGATAAATATTGCTTTAAATGATTGGAACCACTGAACAGATGTTGTATTTCAGAATACTTATAAATAAATGAATCTCTGCCCGCACCTAAAAACCTTGGCCTTCCTGAACGTATTTTTCTAACTAAAAGGAGATTCCACACTGTCCCTTGGCATTGTAGTCCCCAGTTCCTGGCAATGCTCAGAAAATAGGAAGCATCCAAAGAAAAATTTAAAATCCCATAAAAAATGGGAATGTCTTTTATCTGTGGTGTATGAATATGTGGAGATTTGTAGCATCTCAAGATTTGGAATTGAGTTTCCTAGTTGTCACTTCCATTGGCATCTTATGGATACAGTAGCTCAGGAGACCCTAGTCAGTGCTGAACATGGCCTGAAAGTTTGCAACTCACATGAAATATTTAACTTCAAGAACCACCAGAGAACTTTATACTTTTGATTGTTGTCATCTTTACATAGTGGTCATCTCCAGAAACGTTTTCTAGATTAGTAGCTTTTAGTCTAATGATAAAGACCGAACAATGAAGAAAGATTGACAGGAATATAAAATATATGTTTGTGGATACATCTAGGAAAATGCTGATGAAGTAGTGATGGGTAGGTGAAGATTGTCACAGGATGTTTGATGTTGCCAAAGAGAGGATTTTCACATTTGTTACGGGGCAATTATGCCAAGGAAGAGGAAAATGAGAGGGCTAGTTGGAAGGATACAGACAAGAGAGTATTAAGGAGTAATTAAACAACTCAATCCTCAAAGTGGTAATTGAGCTCCTACTATCAATCACTTGACGAATATTCACTCAGTGTGCACTAGGTGGAAGGCACTGTTGGGAATGCAAACATCCTTGCCCTTCCTTTTCCCTCTAGGAACTTTCAACATGGTCAGAAGTGAGTGGGATGATGGGAGCAAACATGATGTGAAATCCTGGTGTGGCCAAGTAGGGCATTATGCTTTAAGCCATTCATGGAAATAGAGGCAGGTACTTCCAGGAGATAGAGTGGGGAAGTTTAGTCTGTAGAGGCCTTTAGATGTTCAGGCTGTGCTGGATTTAATTTAGTGGATGAAAGGAAGATACAAAAGGATTTTGAGATTTAAAAAATGAAATAATGATAACCATGTTTGGGAATGATTATTCTGGAAATGGTGTGTAGGAATTCCGGTTTGGTGGAGGAGCAAGCAATGGCAGGCATACCAGTTAGGAAGCAATTATAGAAATTTAGGCATGAAGAGTAGCACTGTGGTTAGGTACAGAATCTAGGTCCAAATTCGTCTGGGTGTGATTCTAACTGTCCCACTCTGAGCCTTAGTTTTCTCTTCTATGAAAAGAAAAAACTAAAAATATCTGCCTTAAAAGAATACTGTGAAGTTGAAATGAGTTACATGTACAAAGCACTTAGCCCAGTACCTGGCTATAGTAAATGTGTGCACGTTGACTGTTATAGTGTTGTTATTGCTTTTATTACTGCAGTGGTGCACCTGGAAAGGATGGGGTATAAAATACACTGTGAAGAAACAATAATGGTGAATGGCTGTGTGATGTGTGATGAAGGTAGTCAGAGATATCTGCAAGTTTTACCTCCTTGCTAGGTAACAGAGAAATGATGCCATAAGAAATCGTGAAGGCGAGGTGAGACAGGAAGATAATAAGTTGGTAATAAGTTTTGGTATAGAATTAAGCTCGGAGTCAGTGTGAGACATTCTGGTGAAAATGAAGCTTGGAGTCAGTTTGAGGCTTGCAGTCATTTGAAAATGACTACCAAAAAATTTTAGATGTGACACTGGAGCTCAAGAGAAAGTTTAGGGATGAAATGAAAATTTGAAAAGTCACAGATATAAGTATAACAATTTTTATCTCTGGTCTGGGCGTGGTGGCTCACACCTGTAATCCCACCACTTCGAGAGGCCAAGGCAGATTGATCACCTGAGGTCAGGAGTTCAAGACCAGCCTGACCAATATGGTGAAACCCCGTCTCTACTAAAATTACAAAAATTAACCGGGCATGGTGGCACGTGCCTGTAGTCAGCTACTCAGGAGGCTGAGGCAGGAGAATTGCTTGAACTCAGGAGGTGGAGTTTACAGTGAGCTGAGATCATGCCACTGTACTCCAGCCTGGGCAACAGAGGAGACTCTGTCTCTAAAAAACAAACAAACAAACGAAAATTTATCGCTAAGAAATACATGTAAAATCTCCAAGAAAGAAAGAAGAGAGACAAAAGCAGATAGTTAAGGTTTAATCTGTAGTGCATGATTAGTGGAGGCAGAAGAGCCACAAGAAGAATGATTGAAGGCAAAAAGAGACCTGTTCAAGGCACTGCTGGGAATTCATAAAAAGAACATGCCCTGCTCAATAGAACTTATAGACTCAGGACAGAAGGCATTGTAAAGTATGAAATATGCAATAATGACATTCAATTTAAAAATATAAATTCTCAGCTTCAAAATATACCTTATTTTGTTGACTAGAAAAGACAGGAAGGCTTCATAAGTATTTTAGCCCTTGAATGATGTGCGACATTTGGAAATATATCAAGGAGCACATTTCAGATGAGAAGAATTATATGATCAAAGGTGAAGAGTTAGAAATGGGCACACCAAGTTTAAGAGAGAGAGAGAGGAGATCGATCTGACAAGAGTGAAGGAAGATAAGGAAAGGTAAGAGAGGAAAAATGTTCAAATTACCCCCATAGCTAATCTCAAGTCCCGACTGAGGGAGATTTAAAATGTTCAGTCTCATCTTAGCTTTAAAGCTGGATATTTCATGTCATTTTTTTTTCTGACATGAAACTCAACTCCCAGCTTTCTCGGTTAAATGATTGAGAGGACAGTGATGCTATTAACAAGAATAAAGTGATAGAAGAAAATTAGCAGGTTAGGGTGAGGTGATAGGAGGGTAGAAAAGGGATGATGACTTATGTTTGGGACATGTTGAAGTAAAGGTGCCAGTGTGACATCCAAGCACAGATGTTAAACAAGCAGTTAGTTAAATGGGTTTATAACTCAAAATAGAAGTCTGAGCTGTAGATATAGATTAGGGAGTCATTATCCCATAATAACAGGACAATAATAGCAGTGATGATGACAAATACTTACGAAGTATATACTCTATCTAAGGCATGGTTCTAAGAGTTTTCCAAATAGTAAATCATTTAACCTTCACAACAACCTTATGAAGGAAATGCTATTTGTATCCTCATTTAACCAAAGGACTAAAACCAAGGCTCAGAGAGGTCTCATGCCTGAGGTCACACGAGTGGTATCTATTGGAGACAAGATCCAAACCCAGGCAAGTACAAATCCAAAGTTCATGCTCCTCATTACCACATTAAGAGTGAGTGTTAGTCTTAGAAGTAGAATCACTTACTCTAGCAGAGCACAGTGAAATAGGTCAGCTACCGATCCTTGAAAATACCAATATTTCAGAGGTAAGTGGGAGAAAAGAATCTTTCAGAAGAGACTAAGAGCAATCATAGAGATAGAAGGAAAACTAGGAGTGAGTGATGGCCTTAAAGTCACTGAGGAGAGAATGCCCAAAAAGGGGAGTGGATATTAGCAGCATTAAGAGCTGCAGCCATTGGATTTGACAGTTCAAGGGGCTTTGAATAATGTAGTGGTTAGGACAGGGGACAGCAAATCACAGGCCATGGGCAAAATTGGGCCCACCATCTGTTTTGGTGTGGCCTCAAGCTAAAAGTGGTCTTCACATTTTTAATGCCTGGAAAAAATCAAAAGAAAATATATTTCATGATGTAAAAGTTATGTGAAACTCAAATTTCAGTGTCTATAAATAAAGTTTTATGGGAACACAGTCACTCTGATACATTTATGTATTGTCTATGACAGCTTTCTTACTACAATGGCAGAGCTGAGCAACAGAGAGCATATGGCACAAAAACCCTAAAATTTTGTCTATTTAGCCCTTTACAGAATAAGTTAGCCAGTCCGTAGGTTAAAGGATTAGCTGTGAAGTCAGACTACCTCAGTTCAAATCCCAACTCTCCCCCGACTACACAATGTGACCTTGAAAAAGTCACCAAATGATCTAATGACCATTGTCAGTAAAATGGAGATTAAAATGGTATTTATCTCATAGGATTCTATTTAGTTAGTTAGTTATTTTTGAGACAGGGTCTCACTCCGTCACCCAGACTGGAGTGCAGTGGTGTGATCATGGCTCACTGCAGCCTCAACCACCCCAGGTTCAGGTGATCCTCCCACTTCCCCGAGTAGCTGAGGGTACAGATATGTGACACCATGCCTGGCTAATATTATGGGGTTTGGGGGTTTCTGTTTGTTTGTTTGTTTTTGTTTTATTTGTAGAGAGGGGGGTTACATCATGTTGTCCAGGCTGGTCTTGAACTCCTGGGCTCAAGCGATCCACCCACCTTGGCCTCCCAAAGAGTGGGGATTACAGGAATGAGCCACTTATTGAGCCCAACTTCATAGGATTTTTTTGAGGATCAAATAAGACAATTTGTGTAAAGGGCCTAACACAGTGTCTGGTGCATAGTTAGAACTTAATAAATGTCAGCTGCTGTTGACTTTTGATATGGTAGAAATGAAGCCAAATTGCAATAGGTGGCAAAAGGAATTGGAGATGAGGCCTAGACAAATAGAAACTATACTTTTGAAAACTTTCACGGTGGATTTGAGGATGGAGGAGGACGTAACTTTTGGGGGGGCCATTTTCAGTTTTAGTGGAGAGATTTGAACTCAGGGAAGGGGAGAAGTGAATGAAGATTGAGCATCTGGGAGGAAAGAAAATGAAACAACAACCTGATAAGGTAGGAAGATCAAGAGTAGAGATCACAGATTAACCTTAGAAGGGAGTAGGAACAATTCTTCCTCAAGAAATAAAATCGAGTTCTATGCAGATATAAGATTTTACGTGGGGTGGGGGAAATTCATATCTCAAAGACTCTTTCCTCTATAAGGTTGGAGACAAGCTTTTCTGTTATGGGGCATGTTGTAGGGGAACTTGATGGAACACTGGCTATGGAACTTTCAGAAAGAAATTGACCCAGGAGATTCCAAAGAGGTATACGTATGAAATGGCCCTGTGGGCTTAACGGAGCTTGGAAAATCGAACTTGGTGGCGCCAATCTGCACAACCATGTGAATTACTCTAGAAGTGCTGAAAAACCTGAAAGAAGAAATCCAGAAAGCAGAGGGATGAGTTGAGTCATGACTTTTAGTTGTGTTGAAATACTTGGAAAAGGTAATGTCACCATTGGCAAACATGTGAATCCCATATCAGCCTGTCATTGGAACCACTGGCTCTGGGACTCTGGTCTTGTCAAAAGGCTCTGCAGCTTGCTCTTCTTTATCCTGCCTGGTGTGGTATCATGTTTGCACAATGGCACAGCCTCCCCAGACATTTCTGGATTTCTTTCCCTGAAATCTCATTGCAACATAACAGAGACAGACGGTACATTGGAAAGCTCTGAGGAGGAACATAAACTGTGACTTTTGTGGAGACAGAATGATACTGCTGAAGCATGGGGGCTAGTGCTACAGAGTCTGAGTACCTTTCAGGACTCCATGAGCCTAGCAATAAAATCCCTATTAATTTGAGAGATTCAGGACACAAGCTTTATGGTGTCCAGCATAAATCCAAATAAAATGCTACAATGGCTGGTGTGCTGGGTTTGGCTCCCTTGAGACTCCAGGGCCAAAGTTACAGGGCTAACAGGCCAACTCCTGTCTGGGCAAACTAAAGGCAGAACAGAAGTCAGGAAAGGAGACATTGTCTGAGGAGGCCACAGATTCAGGGAACAAATGCTTTGGCTATAAGTTGAGATGGCAAGGAAGAAATGGAACAAGTTTTCCTAAAAAGGTGCCCAATGAACCCCCTGGAGGCTTGCAGCTCAGCTGAAACTTAGCCAGGGTAGCTCTGAAGATTCCATTCAGACTTCCTCTAGAGAGCATACACGTTCTGCTGGGGAAAACAGGTCTCCTGTAGGCATTTCCCCATCTTACGCTGACCTTTTGGCCCGGGACTCAGACAAGTATGCATTCCCCTTAGAGGCTTCCAGGCTCATTTGGAGATCTGCTAAAAGTATATAGAGTGCCAGTTTGCATTCAGATAGCAGGCACATGCCCAAAGCACTTGCCCATCCAGCATTTTAAGCAGACTAGTATGGTGTCAAAAGCACTATACTGGGAGTCAAGAGTCCTGCTACTTACTGGGAGTCAAGTAGCCCTGCTACTTACTAGGAGTGTGACCTTAAGCAACACACTAAGCCACTCTGAACCTCAACTTTTAGCATGTATAAACTGAGGATAATAGTAGCGCTGGCCTAATAGAGTTGTTGGGAGGATTAAATAATAGTGCTTAGCATAGAGTCTGACTCATAATAAGCACTCATTAGCTGCCATCCTCATCCTCATCATCCTCATTTAACATATAAAGAACTTGAAGCATAGATTAGGCTTAAGCCTGGCTCTGACACTTATGAGTCATAAGACCTTGGGCAAGTCACATCACCTCCCTGAGCCATTTCTTTCTTCTCAGTTTAAGGTAGACTTGGCTGATCATACAAGATACTGTGTGTGAAAATTATACAGTACTTTTCAAATACTATAGTATTCGTTTTCCTTTTCAGAGAGCATCATCTGTTTTTAAAGACAGGGAAAAGGACCTGAGAGGTAAAGGCATTTACCCAGTGAAGCAACAGCAAACCTGGAATGAGAACTCAAGGCCCTCTACTTGCAACCCAGGGCTCTTCCTAATTATATTCTCTGAGAGCAGTTTGGTCTTGTACTCAGAATAGTGTTTCACATGGTCCCAGCAGTGCGGGCTGTGCTGATGATGTGTGTGCTTCCGTGATGCTCACCAGCCAGAAGGCAGCAGTGCTGACTGGGCCCCTTGCAGGCAGATGTCAGAAGCCAGAACCTCAAGTTCTTTGTTTGCCCCTGTAGCAAGTGACTAGCATTCAAAAATAGAGAGTTTGGGCCATCCTCATACCCAAAATACTTTCTTCTCCCCACAACCACACAACCTTGGTGTATGAATCCCCATCATTCAAGCTTTGTTCCTTTTAAGCTTCAGACCTTGTTCAAAAGGTGAACTCCCTAGGACATGCATGCAATGCCTGCCACCAAGAATCAGCAATCAGAGCAACAGTATGAATGAAATTATTCAGTGCTTTTTCTCTCTGGAAGTGGGAAAGAGGGAGATTTCAAGTACAGGACACTGCTCAGTCTTCCTGGATAGCTAGAACAAACTAGAGACACCAGGAAAGATATTATAAATGGAGAGAGGGGCACATAAAGAGTAGGTTGCAAAAGCAGCCCATCTCTATCCACTTTGAAAGTGCAGGAGCAGGACAGATGGAAGAGACATCCCTGGAATGGTGAAAAGAGCATCCGTTTAGAATGACAAGGTCAGACTTCCAATATTATGGCAAATTTCCTAACCTGTCTATGCCTCAGTTTCTTCACCTGTAAAATGGAGTGATCATGAGCATAGTGATCATCGACCTTACCAGATAGTTCTAAGTGTAAGAAGAAAAACATGTGTGTGAACATGCTTATAAATCAATGCCCAGATCTAAGTGATCATCAAGGATTCAGTTAACTTCTCAGAGGAGGCTCGAGGTTGCAGTGACCTTGACAGCTAAATGGCCAGGTGAGATGCACCTGGCTTTCCTCCCATCCCCTTCTCTGCTATGTGGAGCATTTCGTGCACCTGCCATGCTTCCTCTCTGAGTCTTCTCATCTCTGGCAAAGTGGAAGCATTTAGTAGCTCTCCCTGGGGCCAGCAGTAGGTCTCAAGAGCTCTGATCTGAGAGCAGTGGAGGTAGGCAGTTGGCAGAGGGCAAGGCTCTTCTGAGACGGAATGCATTCCCACTGGCCAGCTGCAGCCTCCAGACAGATACAGAAGTCCTGCCACCAACCCAGGGAAGCAGAGACAATTAGGATGACCTCTCAGTGACAAGACTCTGGAGTCATTAAAGCAGTGACATAATCGACCTAACAAAGCTGAGATGGCAGACACACAGTCCAGCAATATGGCAAAATAGTTGTCTCAAGAAATAAATAAAGCAATCTATAAATAATTACTGAGGCTGTTCGCTATATTTTATCTTCTCCCCTATCCTGCTTCTTGACATTACTGGATTCAGAGGCCCCACAGGGGTGCCAGTCAGAGTAAGAGAGGTGACAAGGGAAGGAATGGCTGGAGCCAAGGACTCCAGTTGGCCAGAGGCTATTGGGGACCCTGCAAAATGTCTGCCTACAAGTTCCAGGGACCCCCCTCCTCAACACAGTCTTCTGTGATGAAAGCAGGCAGGGATGGGTAAAGAGTCACCTCTAGCGAGGAATGGAAGAGAGATGGGACTGCTAATAGGACAGAGAAATACCTAAGGCCCACTTATCAGATCATGACTTAGCTCTAGCCACTACAGAGGTGACTGACTCTGGGCAAGGCTGAAGCTCCGGGTATGTATGGGAGGTAAGTTGAGAGGGTGGTAGGGTGCCGGGCTGTATAATTACCCTGAAAGGCCATTCTCACCATTTCCTTCTCTTTGCTTTTATTAAATAAGCCCTGAACTGAAAATGACAGAAATGGGGAAGGTCACGTATGAACAGGTAAAATCAGAACTGGTAAGGAGGAAACAAGGCCAGCCACATTATCCCTCAAACTGAGAAATTTAAGTTTCTTTGTACTCTGCCCTAAATTTTATTTAGTTCATTTTATTAAACACTTGGTATATTCCAGACACTAAGTGCTTTACAAATACTGACTCTCATAATCCTCATCATAGCCCTCTGAGATAAAGACTATAATAATTCCCATTTTACAGATGAGGAAAACAAGAGTCAGGGACATTAGGTAAATTACCTGAAACAGCACAGCTAATAAATGGTGAAACCAGGATTCAAACCCAGGATAGCCCAATTCCAGAGAAGAGACCATGCTCTTCACCTCTATGATATGCTTCCTGACAACTTACATTCAAATCGTACACCTACCATGTTCTGTTGATATCTGATATTTATTAGTGGGTATCTCCTCCCAGTCTAAGCATTGATGGTAGGCACCACGAAGGCCAGGGCCAGACCTTTCTGGTTCACCACCATATTCCCAGAGCCTAACACAGGGGCTGAATGATTAAATGAATTCATTAATGATTTCATGAGTATTCAATGAAAACAACTAAATGCCAAATAAAATAATTGCAATAGTTTGAGACAGGAACTCTTTTCAATGTATATGCAGAACTGTAGATGACTCTGAGCTATAGGAACACAGAAGCAGAAGGGTTTGGTTCTGCCTGGAGACGTCAGGGAGCGCTGTACAGAAGGGATGTAACATTAGAGCTGGGACTTGAAGGAGAAGCAGGTATTCACAAGCAGAGAACGGCCATCAGGTGGAGGTATTCTAGACCAAGAGAAAGGCATGAGGAAAGTCAGAGCTGTCTGGGGACAGGTAGTTGGTGTGGTTGGAGTCTAGGATATGCACATGGGAGTAGCCAGAGGTACCTTTGGAGAGCTAGGCAGGAGCCTACTGGTCAATTCAAACTTGATCCTATAGCCAGAGCAGAACCATCAGCCAAGTTTTTGTTTGTTTATTTGTTTGTTTGTTTTGTTTTGGAAACACAGTCTTGCTCTGTCATCCAGGCAAGTTCAGTGGTGCCATCTCGGCTCACGGCAAGCTCTACCTCCCAGGCTCAAGCAATTCTTCTGCCTCAGCCTCCCAAGTAGCTGAAACTATAGGCGCACACCACCACTCCCAGCTAATTTTTAGTAGAGACAGAGTTTCACCATGTTGGCCTAGCTGCTCTTTAATTCCTGACCTCAAACAATCCACTTGCCTCTGCCTCCCAAAGTGCTGGGATTACAGGCATGAGCCACTGTGCCCGGCCCCATCAGCAAACTTTTAAGTAGGACAAAGATATGATAATCAGATTTGTGTTATGAAAATGTCATAATCCTCAAGGGAAAGATGGAAGAGACAATGAAGCCAGGAAGACCAGAAAACAGAAGGTTTGACGGCAATGTCCTGAATCGAGGACAGAGATTGTTAGAGGCTGTATTGATAGCTCTTGGTGACAGGACATGGAAGAATAAGGGAAAAGGAGGATTCAAGAATGACTCCCAGTTTTCTGGCCTGGGAAACTGGATAGATGGTGTTTCCAAAAATGAATGTGATGGTTTCCAAAAAATATGTGAAGTAGGTTAAGATGAGCGTGGTGATAAATTTGGTATTGAGCATGTTGAGTTTAAGGTATGTGTGGAGGGATTATATACCAGTGGTGATGCTCAGTAGGCAGTTTGACATGTAGATCTTAAGCTCAGGAGAGAGAGATAAAAAAAAAATTAGATTTGATATTCATTGCTGTGCAAGATCAATCATTGAAACCATGTGTGTGAATGAAACTAACTTTTTTTTTTTTTTTAAAGAGGTAGTCTCGCTCTGTCTCCCAGGCTGGAGTGCAGTGCAGTGGTGTGATCATGGCTGACCGCAAGCTCCACCTCCCAAGTTCACGCCATTCTCCTGCCTCAGCCTCACAAGTAGCTGGGTCTACAGGTGCCCGCCACCACGCCTGGCTAATTTTTTGTATTTTTAGTAGAGGCGGGGTTTCACCATGTTAGCCAGGATGGTCTCAATCTCCTGACCTCGTGATCCGCCCGCCTCGGCCTCCCAAAGTGCCGGGATTACAGGCGTGAGCCACCGCACCAGGCCTAATCTTTTCTTTTAAACTCACGCAGATCATGATTTGATCTATCCTATGATGAAAGGAAACTACCTAGGTCTTAAGATAAAAGAGAGATGCCTTCCCTTTCAAATACTCATTCCTAAACTTTTCAGTAGAGAGATTATTCCTGATACATTTCTAGATGCTTAGGGAAAGTCAGTCAATGATTATGGACGAGCCAGAAGCTTGGCTCCCATTCTGAGAGGTTGAGCCAAAGACTCCGGGTACTTCCTTTGCATTTTGGAAACCAGTTGTCAGAGGTATATGAAGCTGGCACAATTGGTAGCAGCTCTAGGGTCTCCACATTGTAGGAGGGAATATATCTCTCTTCCAGTTGCCCCCTACACTTGTTGACTGACTGGCTATTGTGGCCCAAAGCAAAGGTTGTCAAATAGCCTTTCCTTTTCAGAGAAAAAGAAAGAAGAATTTTTAAAAAGGGCATTTTTGCTAAAATGCTCAGTGAACTTGAGTGAGTAATTTATCCTCTCCATGCCTTGAAATATAGTGCTATCTACCTGATATAACTCACAAGAAAGTTGTGAGGATCAAATTAATCATGGAGTATTAAAATGCTTTTTAAAATGCACTATAAGCAAAATATATTATAATTTCAAGCACCAAGATATCTGGACTATAGTTTCCAATCCTTCATTGTTCCAATTAAAAATGGTATTTTACTTTGCCTTCATTTATTTTCCTATATATGACAGAAGTGATCATAGACCTTTTGTATTTTGGAGTGTGCATGTGTTTGGGGGGCAGGATGTGTGCTGGCTTGTATACAAGCACAATTATCATAAATGGCTTTAGAATAAGTAAGCACTTAAAAATGCTAAGTAGGTTTTTATATGCTACCTGACATTATTCTTTTAATCTTTCACATCTCTTCCTCTGATATCTCTTTTTTTCAAAGAATTCATGCAAGCATACACTACTGAACCCAATCCCCTGTGAGGAAAGGGGGGGAAAATGTCTTCCTGTGCCCTGATCTAGAGGCAAAAAGTGCTCGTTGATTTATATTAACAAAACAAAAATAAAATTTTTATTAGTTGTCTATGGCTGTATAAAAAAGCAGCAAATCTCAGTCCCTGAAATGTCTACAGTTTGCAAAGGCCAAAACAAGCATGAAGACATGAGCTAATATCAAGCAGAGAGGCTGTGCCGCACAGATAAGTAAGGAAGAAAACATGCCAATGGATAAAAGTTATTCAACCCCTGAATGGATTGCCTAGAAAGGTAATTTGGGGCAGGATCAACAGACTTGAAATCTGAATGAAATAGCAAGAGAGATGAATCAGGAAACAATAGAATTGGTCTGTCATAGTTTGGGTTGATTCCTACAGGCCAGAGTTCAAACAAACCAGTCTAGAATCTCTAGGTCCCTTCAAACCTCAGAGTCTCAAGATATAATTATATGAAATGCACTGAGACTAATATTTTTTCAAACCAGCCTAAGACATCATTAAACAACTTCTAAGCAGAAATAAAAGACATTTGTGGTAATGCCACCACTATTCCTCAGTCTCATGCGCTAGTAGTTGAAGTCATCCTACTTCCATCGCTCTTTGCCCCATATATATAATTAAGTCACTAAGCACTCTTCATTTGAATTCTGCATTTTGTTATTGCCTATCTTACTGCATTTTCCACTGCTATTACCCTGCTTACTGCCCTTAAACACAAGCTAAGCCTCCGAGCTGGTCCAGCTGCCTCCAGTCTCTCCCTGTCAATCTGTTCTGCACATAGTCACTAGATTCATCCTCCCTTGATATTACCCTACTTACTGCCCTTATCCGCAAGCTAAACCTCCGAGCTGGTCCAACTGCCTCCAGTCTCTCCTTGTCAATCCATTCTGCACATAGTCACTAGATTCATCCTCCCTTGACATTACCCTTCTACCTTCAGTAGTTCCCCACTACCTATAGGATAAAGTTCAAACTCTTTACCCATGGATCCTAGGCCTTCCATTATCTGGCACCAACAACATTTTGAGTACGATCCTTCTCTATAAATCCTCTGCTCTAGAAAAACTATTTGCGGTGTCTCCCAGCACAACCTCTGCTTCCTCTGCATTTACCTATACCAGTATTGTAGCAAGAATATAGCTCCCATTCTAAACTGCCTCTCAAAATATGATCTATCTTTTGAGATCCAGCTCAAATTCTACCTTACCCAATAAATATATACTGCATGTCTAGTATGCACCAGGCAGTTTAAAGTCTTGCTAGCTTTCCCAGTCTTTTATTGCTCCCTTCTCTGAGTCCATTGAGCAGTGTCTAAGTATCACAATTGGCCCTTTGTAGTGATTATCTTATATAATTATTAGCCATTGTTTTCTGTCTTAATGTTTTTTGTACCCAAGAACACTGTAAGGTTCTTGAGAGCAGGAACTTGGTTCTGTATTTCTTTCTTCCCTCACCCCTTACTCCACACCCTGAAAGTAACACATTGCTTTGCATTTTGTAGGAAGGAGATATATATTATTTTAATTATTTTTATAACAGCATATTTCCAGTCAGAAATCCTATTGACCTGAGAGAGAGTCACTACATCAGCATCAAAGCAGCCTAAATGAAGCAGAGCAAAAGTAAAACCAATTGGCTCTCTTGGAGACAATACAATTAAATTATAAGTCTAGAAGGAAAACACATCTGTTCTATGGCCTGGAGATATAAAGAATGCCTATAACATATAGGAGAAAGAGAAAGATGACTATAGCTCATAAAAGAAAATCAAACCATTATATCATTGAAATAAACTGTTCCTGGTTCTAGACAGGAGAGCTAATTCAAAACTTTCAATGATTTCCAGTTATAAGTTCACTTTACGGTTCCTTGCAGATTGAAAATTAGTGTAAAGAAGGAGCAAAGAGGTGGCTAGCACCAGAAAAACCTGCTTCTGGACTTTTTCTTTTATTCACTTTCCCTCCTTCTCCCACTATTTTCTCCCTGCTACATCTCCAACTACCACTAGACCCCCTACACACACACATACACACACATTTTTAATAGGTGTGTGTGTGTGTGTGTGTGTAAACCAGTATATTAGCTGCCTTTGTAAAGATTGCTTTTCTCTGTCTCCTTGGAGTATTCCAGTTAACGAGGGACCACAGCCCTAACCCCAAACCAAATACCAGAGACTCTCAGAGTCTTCCTGACCTGCTCTGCCTTCACAGCTCCTCCTCTTCTTTTGTTTCAACTCTGTTTCAGGCCCCACCCTCATCTCAGATCTGAAGACTAATATGGTCCTCAGTTTTCCCCCTCAGTATTCCTCCTCAGGCATGGCTTTGCATTCTCCCTTAGTTTCAACTCCCACTTGGCCTCCCAATGAAACAAGCCTGTTTTTGTATCCAAGGACCATCTCCAAGGATACCCCCAGGACTTGTACACCACAGGGAATCTGACAGAGCTGAATGCTGATGGTCAGTAGGAGATGAAGATACCCTCTGTCAACTCTTGTCTCTTTTTTGCCACCCTTTCTCTAGCCTTCAACACAGATTTGATCAAAATGGATCTTGGCCATGTAGTAAACAGAGCTTAATATAGTCCAAGAAATTCTGTGGATGTTTAATTAATAAACAATTGTTGAACAGCTTCGATGGCCTACAAGCTGAATTAGACATAAATCAGGACACGGACAACCCAGAAAGTGTTTTCCCCAATATTGGAAGGAAGTTTCTAAGGAGGAAACAGAAAATTAAGGTCCGGGAAATAGCCAGTTGTTGGAGGGTCCAGATGAAAGCCAAGGCCGAGCCATCAGGCACTTTCATCTAAGAGTCCACAAAATTGGAAAACCAAGAAAGAGAGGTTTTATTTTCCCCATTTCACAGAGGAACTGTAGAGGCATGAGTTCAAAGAGAAAACATATTACAGCTAGCAAAGCAACCCTTTTGGGGGAAGCCTTTCCAAATAGGCTCTGCTGATGGTTCTCAGTCATATATTATTTTGGTGGGGGGAGGATATTCATGCAAACAACAAACTGCAGTTAGCAACATATTGCACAAAGTGATTTACAATATTGCTTGGGAAGTGTTGGTAGGTTCATGTGCACCCCCAGTGGAGAAACACTAAGTTAAATCAGAGGGATCAATCCAACCAAACACAGGAACCAGAAATCACCAATGTTTTTGACAAAGAACCTCAGATAACCTCAGATAAGTTTCTTTATTTCAAATCTGGTCATATCTAAGTAATGTATTAGGCTAAATATAGTACACGAATAGAAGCAGCCTCATGTTCATCAATATTGGAAAACATTATATCTTAGATCCTTCAAAAGAATATTACTATTACAACCTCACTTTATTTTGTGAGGGAAATATCTTTTATTGCCTCTTGTTTTAAGTTCTGAATAGATGCAGGTTGCCCTGGGTGGTTACCTCTCCCTGCATTGGCATATAAGTTTGTCATTATCAGGTAGTTTGGCAAGGGGTTGCAAATGTAAATATCCTCAGGGGTCCGGCAGTAACAAAACTGTGAAAGTATTGGGTAGGAGATAATTGGGAGTAGTAAGAACTGTGGTGATCAGCAGAGGGCATGCCCAACCAAGAATTTCAGTTCAAAACTTTTTAAGGCCACATGCTGGTCAAACATATGTTTCTAAGTTTTAGACTTAACCTCTGGCACCTAGTTTTCTATCTCTGGTTAAAACTCAAAGGAAAGAGGGATGGACTTGATAAGTCCTCAGTGTCTTTCAGCTTGAATATTTGTTTATTTTGTATTAAATGTTGCAAATCAATCAGAACCCCATTTACTGGACAGATTCTAAATGCAATTCAGTACAAATCCATTTTCTCATACCTTAATATCACTTCCCTTATTCTATTCCTCAGAATAAAAAAAAAAAAAAAAACTGCATGGTTTTCCTTTGACTGAAACATCTTCATAAAATTTCTTTTATTTACCATCAACATTGGTCCCTACCTGCTCTCTGTGAGGGCTACTCTGGCATTTTGAAGACTATAGAACTGATGCCCTAACTAGGTCCTACTCTGAGATACACATAGGTGAAAATTTGGAAACAAACAATTTAGCCTGAGTTTATGATGGTAGGGATAGATGTGGAGATTTTGGGTTATCAGAAAACCCCCGACTTTATGTTGGCCTTTCCTTTTCACACCTTTCTAACCTTCCATCCCTTAAATTCCAGGGTGATATAACTCAGAAGCTCCAGAAAACAACCTTGTCCACTGAGTGCATACCCTTAACCAGGCTCTTTGAATGGGTTTTACGTCAAGAATCTGAACAGTTCTAGAAATGGAACTGCGTCATGTGGCAGAGACTGTAGCAACCAAAATAACAGTAGGCAAGGAGAAGCTCTGCTGCCCATGCAGCTGCAGAGAATCTTTCAGATGTACAGTTTCTTGTAGAGCAGAGATCATTCCATGTGTTGTGCACAGAATAGCACCAAACTCATTTCATTAATGATGAATAACCACTCAGAAAGGCAGAATGGGCTTCATTAGATGGTAAAATCCAGGAGTGGCAATGCAAGATGTGGGTGGTGAATTGCGGTTCTCATTTCACCATATTTGGGGCTCCTCAGAAACTGATGAGGCTAGTTAATATTTAATATTGTTGAATCAGAATCCAATGTCAGTTTTTGAGAAGGGAATTGACATGATGGAGAGAGTTTGATAAAGAGTATCTTGGTAATCCTACCTGTTGTGTTTGAGAGACAGGAAGCCTAGTGGTTAAACCCATAGGCTCTTGAGCCAGTCTGTCTGGGTTCTTCTAATTCCAACTCCAGGGTCATCTGTGAGGTCTTGGGAAATTTTCTTAACTTTTCTGTACTCAGTTCCTTCATCTATAAGATGAAGATCATAAGATCCACCCTATAGTATTGTTGTGGGGCCTAAATATGAAGCACATACAACAGTGCCTACTATGTAATGAGTACTCAAAAGGTTTATTAAAATGCTTTCCTCTTAAAAGCTTTTAAGAATAAGAATAAAATTGATACTCACTGTTTAAAGATTTGAAGAGATCTTAAGCAAGTCACATCGCTTTTCTGAGTCTCAGTTTCCTCTGTAAAATGGGATTATGAGAGTATATGACAAGATTTTTCAAGTACTTTTTTGGTAGTACAACCTTTTATTCAAGATTAGTTGATGCTTCTTTTTATTTAAATATTGGTATAAGGGAATAATATCCTACATATGCCTTAGATACTTTTAGTCCACAAGACTGAGAGTGACACTTTCCTCTCTGCCATTTCTTGTTTTCTTAACCCTATGACATCAGAGGCACAGGATCAAAGGCTCCTGCCCCCAGCTCATCTGCTCACACCAGCTGTTAGGGGACAGTCGAGATTTTCCTTTAGAGTGAAAGCTGTAACAAGCATCTGAGACTAATTTGTTATTTATCAAGTGTTTCCTTTTGTTCCCCATCCAACCTGACACTGGTCATTGGAATCACACAAACCAGCTGGTGAGTAAAAAGACTGAGTTTCGTTTTGACTTGCTTCTCATCCTGGCCTGCTATACTGAATGTCAGGGTAAGTCTGCTCTGAAGCCTAGGTGACCAGCTCTAAGTTAGGAGAGAAAACTCTAATATTATTCTTTCTTCACTAGGTAGGGGCTCTGGAGAAATCACTGTACCTTTGTGAATCTGGAGAAAACGAGTATGCAATCACTGTCCTTCCTTCTCTCACAAAGACACTACACAGAGAGCAGAAACAAGATTAGACCCAGGGCTAGAGAAAGGGCAAGCAAGAACAGGCATAGGTGGTGGTCTCTCTTCATTTCCAGCTTTTGAATAAAATGTTTCTCCAACAGTGGACCACTAGCTACCTGAAATGAAACCATCTTGGGTGCTTGCTAAAATATTAGATTCCTAGGCCTCACCCAAACCCACTGGATCTGAATCTATGGTAGCGGGGACCAGAGATTTGAATTTTAATAAGCTCCCTTAAGGATTCATGTATCCTCTAAGAAACTCGCTTAAGAACCACTGGTCTAGTCAATCACCAGCTCTTTGAATCCAACTGGAAACGATGATCATCTATTTGAGATCTCAGTTATGTACAGGTTAGTTATGCACAGAAAATAAATGTTAATTGTAGCTGGAAATGATTGAATGGGGTAAAAGGGAAGATTTTCTGGCACTGTGATTAGGCACATAGGAACGTGGAATCAATAAAAGCTGTAGAAACTCAGCACACATTTCTGCTTTGAAAATAAGATGACTAAGTTTGGTAGTTCAGGGAAAAGCCTGCACTATATGAAGCTTGAACTACCTGAAGGGAGGTTCATATTTCTGTCTCCAGGAATAATAATAAAAAAGTGTAAGCAAAAACATCCCTTTAATTGTGCTGTATACATTTCTTGAGCCCCTTGAAGCCAAACAACTTATTTTACAACTAAGGAAACTGAGGGTTAAAGATAGAAAGTCATTTTTCCCGGGTCACAGAGCTAGTTGATTGATTGCAAATCTTTATTAAATCATTCATTGATGAGAAGACAAAACTTACTTGATTTATTTACCTATCTGCCCACATTTCCCTTTCCTCCCCCAATTTTGAGAAGAAAACTGTTTCTCCCACTATATTTTTGCCTTGCAATTAGGCTTTAATGCTTGTCAGCTGAAGCAGAAACTCTTCTGAGCATTTAGGCAGAGCGTCTAAAGGAGATCTAATGACCCTCGTGACTGAAAGTGAAAAGATTCAAAAACCAGTGTTCACAGATCTTCAGCTGCTCTGATCAAGCCTTAAAATTGCTGAAGCTATGCCTTTGGTTGCACAGCTATCTACAGGAGCAGCCAAGGAAGAAAATGTTTTCTGAATAATTTACAAGATATATGAGTAAATGTGATATTCAATTAAGCATGTAGTCATATGAAGGAAAATCAAACAATTGAAATTGCCACTCAACGGTTGGCTGTAAATGCTGCCTATGCTGCTACCCCACTTTAGAGATGCCTGCTAGACACTGGCAAGAAGAAGACAGTGCAGTTAATGGTAAAAATGGCCCCTCTCTAAAAACAGAGTTAGAGTGAACATATGCCTTCAACCCTCTTAGGAAAATGAGCCAAAACCAGCCAGTAAAATGTAGCTGCACAGGCTGCCTGGCAGAGAATTTTCATACATTGCTAAGCAGCAAAATGCATAGAACATACGGTGCTATGGCTGGAAAGGACCTTCCAGATCATCTAATTCTACTCCTTTCATTTTATAACTGAAGAAACTGAGGCATCAGAGAGGGAAAGTGATTATCTCAGTATCACACAGCTGTATAATTGATTCTAAATATTCCCTAAATTAAACTCCTTGGTGTGGAAGCATGTTTGATTTAGTGAGATGTCAGAATTACAGACCACTTTTTTAAATGCATTTCTCTTAAGAATTCTACAAAGTTTATAGAGCAAATAAGTAAATATTATGGATCCCAGTAATTCACAACCTTGGCTTATCAGAATCACACGGGGAGACTTTTAAGGTAGCTCTGCTATTAAGTATTCTCATGCAGGGCTACTGTATACAATTGTGCAGGCCATGCACTGCATGAGAGTGTCCACTAATGGAGGTGAATGGGAGCCCAACTTGAGCCACTGCACAGACTTACCAAGCTATGCACCCTGATGTAGGCCTGCACCTGCTCAGAGGAAGATGTACCTTTCTCTACTTTGTGAAAAGGATCAATATGGATTAGTAGCAGCACTATATTCTTGGGCCCCACCTCACAGGTATCACTGCAACTTCCTACTTCACCCTGTCTTGATGCCCCAATATACTTTGAACGCTCTCCCACTCCCGAAATAGGCCCAATTGGTGGTTGCCTCTTGTGTGTCTCTGGACAGAAAAAGTCCTTTCAATGGGTGGTACAATTTCTCCCTCCCCCTTACTACAAATATGCAGTTGTTTAATACAATGACTTTCAAGTTTTCTTGATTTCTAACTCAATTACTAAAAAACCCCCCCAATATATGTAAATATATATATATAAATTATATAAATGTAATAATGTATATCACATGTAAACATATATTTATAACTAAACATATGCTACTGTACTATAAACACACAAAATTTCTTTAACACATACAAAAAGGAAAATTTAAAATATGTAATAAGGATGAAAACCATATTTAAAAATGATATATAATAAATATATTACAGTCTGAACATCTTTTTGGCTTTCACTAAAAAATTAACATTAAACTAATGTCTTTAGAGAGAGAAATGTTCTTTAATAACCTTCATTTGTTATAAAAAATTTCAATATTTCATAATGCAGTAATCTGAAGTCCTGATTCTAAATTCAGCAATTTCAATTCTTGGAATTAATGGCTGTCAACCCCCCTAGAAAAAGATACCTCACAAAGACTTACAGCAAATCTGTTTTGCCTTCTTATCAGTTTATTAATTGGAATTGTGCTGTTTTGACTTGGTAATGTGGCTGACAAAGAGCTCATCCTAAGGGTAGAAACTTCTAGAAGCAGAATGGCATTAGCTCTGCCATTTCCTTATTATTTTCTTGTGCTTACACTAAGTTTCTCCTCAATCCCTGATTTACTTGCATGAAAAATTGCAAACTACTTGCTCACTTGTGAGGATTAGGTTAATTAAAACTAGACAGTATGATATGTAATTTCAATAAGCAGGCACACACAAACTGCGGTATATTTTAACATGAGAAGAGTAAATGAAGGCATGAGGATGACTTCATCAACCCTTCTTTATTCTGGAATTTCCAAACTTCCCTTAGGATGCTTCCCGTATTGTTCATGACCTGTGACTGGCTTAGTTCCTCCAATTCCTCTCTGAACTCGAGTCCGCAAGTTTCCTCATATCCTGTCCTATAGTAACTATAGGAGACATTACAGCAGTTAGGAGGAAAACATGAACCAGGGAGGACTTCTCAGAGGAGGCTATATCTAAGCTGAATGCTGAATAATGGGGAGGATTTTCAAGGAGATGGAGAAAGGGGGCTTCTCAAGAGGAGGCGACAGTATGAGAAATGTCATAAATAGCAGAGTGGTTATGTTCTATAGGTTTTAAAGACAGGTAGACTTTTGGGTTCAGATCCCTAGTTCTGGCTGTGGTCTTCACCTCTCTCACATGTCGCTATTCAGTCCCTGTGCCCACCTGTCTCACGCCCACTCCATGAATCAGAATTTTTGAACATGGCACCAGAGTATCTGTATTTTTTAGGGAAGGTTTGAGAACTGCCATATATACCATGTTCATAACTATAGTTACGTAGTATGTTTACCCACATCTTGACCCTATCTCCTGCAGTATCGCAGAGTGGCTCCCTATTACCTATTGAGTTACATCCTCAGTCCAGCCTCCAGCACCCTAACTTCAACCACCTCATCTTGGTGTGCTACAATGTTTCCTTGGGCCCTTCAACCACTACACATTCCTTCCCTTTAGTATTCTTTAACATATGACAATCCCCTACCTTGACAATTCATCCCCTTCCACTACCAATCCACATCACTCCCTTCAAGGCTCTGCTCAGAACACATTGCCCCCAAGAGATATTCTCCGTATTCCTCTGCTCCACCCTGCCTACTTTCTAATCCCACATCGCCTCAAACTGTCATAATATCTTTGTACCACCATCAAGCCTCACCTATTTTAGATGAATTGAGCATTCCAATGAATGAAGAAAAAGATCACATTTGAAGAATATGGAATGTATCTTTTAAGTACATATATCCACTCATACCAGTGACTCATAAAGTATTACCAAATAGTAGCCTAGTCATGTCTGCTTTATTCCGATTTGGTAAAGCTACAATTTGTACAACTTTAGACACATGTAAATCAGGTACATGTGAGCTAATTCAATATATGTGACCTAATAGGTTACTTAAAAACCAGTCTATGATGTTAAGCACACTCCTACATGGGAAGGCTGGAACCTGGTTCTATGTCTGTCTCCCTGCTGTCTCCTTTCTTCAACCTCAGGGAAAAGCATGCACTTGCAGTGCTGCTCATTTTTTTCCACTTAGTTAATAACACGAAGAAATTATTTTGTACGCACATACAAACACACACACTTTCTTCCTTTCCCTTCCTATATCTCCATTCAAGCTATCCCTTACACCACCAGGCCATCTGTTACACCACCAGCAAAATCTCTTCACCACTCACCTGTACAGCGCAAATAGTCATTCCTCTTAGCTCTCAATAATGGGGTGAAAAATGTGGTTTTGACACACTAATATTAGTACCGGTGCCATTAACCTATTAAGCCCTTTCAATGTAAGGGAACGGCATTTATTAACACTAACTACAGACCAAGTTCTGTGATAGATGCTAAGCATACAGAATTTCAGTTAGTCCTCACTACAACACCAAAGCATAGGCACCACTGTCACCATTTTATAAATGAAACTGAAACTCAAAATATCAAAGTCACATAGCTAGAAAGTAGCAAACTCTTCATTTCTATAAGAAAATGCATGTCAGGTTCCCCAAACCAATTTAAATATCACATTCTGGAATTTGAACCATTTAAGGATTTGTACCCACAAGTAAGCTCCTTTGTAAAATGTGTCCATTTAATACCTCCAGTTAGACTGCTTTCTCCTTGAGTACACTAATGTTGTCATTAACCAACAGGTTTTCTTCATAATGCCAAATATTTCCATCTAATTTATCCCCTGACTCTTATTGCTACGCCATCCCTCAGCTTCATACTTCAGTGGGTGAGGGGAGTCACTTCTATACTACAAAAATTATTTAGAACTTTTCATCAAAGTTTTCCTGGCACACAAAGGCAGACGTATATGCCAATGGAATAGAATATAGTACCCAGAATCACATATATGGCCAAATGATTTTCAACAAGAGTGCCAAGACCATTCAATGGAGAAATAACAGTCTTTTCAACAAATGGAGTTGGGAAAAGTGGATATCCATATGCAAAAGAATTAAGTTGGACCCTTACCTTACACCATATACAAAAATTAACTCTAAATAGATCAAAGAGCTAAATATAAGAGTTAAAAGCACAGACTTCTGAGATGAAAACGGGGGGAAGCTTCATGATACTCATTTGACAATGATTTCTTGGATATGACACCAAAAGCACAGGCAATCAAAAGTAAAAATACAGAAATTATACTACATCAAAATTTAAAACATCTGTGCATCAAATGACTCAACAGAGTGAAAAGGCGACTTATAGAATGAGTGAAAAATATTTATAAATATCATATCTGATAAGATGTTAATATTCAAAATATATAAAGAACTCCTACAACTCAACAACAAAAAATTCCCCCAAAATCAATTTTTAAAAATGGACAAAGGGCTCGAATAGATATATCTCTAAAGATATACAAATGGCCAGTAAGCACATGAAAAGATGCACAACATCCCTAATCATTAGGAAAATACAAATAAGACCCATAATGAGATACCACATCACACTCATTAAGAAGGCTAATTAAAAAAAAAAAAAAAAACAGTAAATAAAGAGTATTGGTGGGAACTGGAAATATTGCGTCCCTTATGTACTGTTAGTGGGAATGTAAAGTGGTGCAGCCACTATGGAAAACAGTATGGTGGTTCCTCAAAAGGTTAAAAATAGAATTACCACAGAATCCAGCAGTTTTACTTCTGAGTATGTACCCAAAATAATTCAAAGCAGGGTCCCAAAGAGATATTTGTTCATCCATGTTTATAGCAGCATTATTCACAATAGCCGAAAGGTAGAAGCAGCTCAAGCATTTGTTGACAGATGAGTGGAAAACAAAATGTGACATATACATACAGTGGAATATTATTCAGCCTAAAAAAGGAAGGAAATTCTGACACACACTGCAATGAGGATGAACATTGATGACACATTCTAAGTGAAATAAGCCACTCAGAAAAAGCCAACTTCTATATGAATCAATTTACAAAAAGTACCCAGAGTTGCCAAATTCATAGAGACAGAAAGTAGAGTGGTGGTTATCAAAAACTAGGGGTGGGGAAATGGGAGGTTGTTTAATGGGTGTAGAGTTTCAGTTTTGCAAGATGAAAATAGTTCTGGAGACTGATTGCACAGCCATGTGAAATGTACTTAACACTACTGAACTGCATACTTAAAACTGGTTAAGATGGTAAATTTTATGTGATGTGTACTTTACCACAATTTAAAAAATAGTTTTCTGGCAAAACTGGCTTCAAGATCAGTTGGAGCAATGCAGAAGACATTTTTTTTGTTTGTTTGTTTAATCATGAGCATTAGGCTTTTGTGTTCACTTTCATCAACTTTTGAACAAATGAACATTGCCCTGGAAAACACCTCTAATTTCTGTTCTCACTTATTTGAGGCAGACAGTGGATGGGGAAAGCAGTGGATCTTGAGAAGATATACCATATTAGGCAGGGCTTCAGCAGAAAACAGAATATACCCCAGACAGTCAAATACATTGTAATAAAGAGAATGCCTCTGTGGTGAGGCACCCACACACTAGCAACAGCAGGACTCCATTGTCAGCCCCAGAGGTGGAGGAACAAGACAAGGAAATAGTAGGAGATGAAACCCTGAAGGAGCTACCTGGCAGAAGCTTCCTGGCACCAAGGAAACGGCATCAATGCAGACAAGAAATATCCTGACCTCTATCTCTTCCCACCCTTCAGTCTTCTGGAAAAAGCTCCCATTGGCTGAACCAGCCAGCAAAGAGCCCAGGTTATACATTCGGCTGCAGTGCGTCTCTCAAAACACAGAGCAGGGCAGAGAAGGACAAAGAATAGATATGGGGTATACATGTTGGGGGTGACAAACAGAATAAGTGGCACACTTGGATTATAGTCTTAGGCCTGTTACTAACCATGGGAACTTAGACAAGTCAGTTAACGTATTTGGATTTTTGGCCCACTTAGAAATTTGCTCACAGTAACCCTTGTCTTGCCCTACTGACGGGCTTTGTGAGTCTCAAATACAATAATGGATGACAGACTCCTTTCTACCCTACTAAGTGCTATTAAACACAGAAAAATAATGTTTCTTCCACTCTTTCTTTGGTCCTTCTCTCCTCTACCTGAGAAGGGCAGGAAACAACATAACAGTAGGAAAAACTAAACTGACAGGTGGGAGACCTGTGATGTCAAGCAAGCAAGTGACTTTGGAACTCTGAGCCTCAGTTTTCACATCCATAAATATCTGAACTACATGTTCGTATGAATGCCCTTTCTGACTCCAGTGATTTTCTTATTGAAGAGTGGGTTAGCAAGATGTACACACACACACACACACACACACGTGTGTGTGTGTGTACACAAGACCATGCTGATGTGCACACAGTTCTTCTTCTTCTGCCTCAAGTCACACACATATTTACACAAACCTATATGTTTGCCTTTCATCAAACCAATACTGCTATCCATGAGAGCAGGAACCAGGGCATTAATTACTACTTTGTCTTTCATATCATACCATGTGAGAGATCCTTCCTGGGATAATCGCCTAAGGCAGTGTTGCCTAACATGGGTTCCTTCAGAATGTTAACAAGTGTTACAAGAGGAAAAAGTCAATCCAGTCTGGAAAATGCTGGGATAACCAAGCAGCACTTCTCACAGCCTTTTTTTGTTTGGTTGGTTGGTTGGTTTTTTTGTTGTTGTTTTTGAGATGGAGTTTTGCTCTGGTCACCAAGGCAATGGTGCAATCTCGGTTCACTGAAACCTCCGCCTCCTGGGTTCAAGCAATTCTCCTGCCTCAGCCTCCTGAGTAGCTGGGATTACAGGCGCGCACCACCACGCCCAGCTAATTTTTGTATTTTTAGTAGAGATGGGGTTTCACCATGTTGGCCACACTGGTCTCAAACTCCTGACCTCAGGTGATTCGCCCACCTCAGCCTCCCAAAGTGCTGGCATTACAGGCGTGAGCCACCATGCCCAGCCTAGCCTTTAATATTCTAATGTACATTGTGCATCTCTGAGAGGGTAGTAAACGGTGGGATTTTTTATTTGCCAAACTTATTTGACTGCAGAATCCTCCCACCACCCTACCCACAGCACCTCAGATTCTTTGGAATGATATGAATTGTTGGACCAAGTCCTATGTTCAGACAGCCTTTCTGTACATTCATGCTTAGGCCCGAAATACATTTTGTTCTATTTATACATTAAGAATATATTTTTATTTTAAGTCTCAGCTACTCAGAAGGTTGAGGTGGGAGGATCACTTGAGCCCAGGAGTTTGAGCCCAGCCTGGGCAACATAGTGAGATCCTGTCTCTTAAAAAACTATATATATTAAATATATAAATATATATTTATGTATTATCTATTAATTACTATATAATTAATTATGTATTTTGTATAGTATATGTGTGTGTGTATGTATATATATGTATATAGTAGCCTGTAATACATGCTTTATCTCTCAGTTCCTGCCTTGGGGCCCCATGAAGTTGGTGGTGCTTCCAGATGAATATGGAGGGGAGGGCAACATAAGAAGGCATAATTCCTTACCCAAATCAGGAATAGGCATTCCAAAAGGCCTTTAAGATAAGGCAGTCTCTTGGTACTTGGCATTGTTTAGGCAAGACGAAAGGTTGCTGTCATAATAACAATTCACATATGAAGAGTAGTTTATAGTTGCTGAGCGCTTTCACATAAACCATCTCATTTCTAAACAACTGAGGTCAGTAGGATCATCATCATTTTACATATGAAAAACAGCAAGATTATTTACCTCTTGCAAGGTTACTCAGCAGAGCCAGGACTCAACAGCAGGTCTAGAACTTCCATTTCCAGTGCTTCTTGTAATGAACCAAGATTGAAGGCAGAAAGGCTCCCTTAGCTTTCTAATGACCCAAACTCATTGGACGCATAGTGTTGAGCATTCTCCTGTTGGAGAGGCAGGATGAGGCTGTCCTCTTGCTTCCAGGGAGGGAGGGACAAACAAAATTTTTTTTGAAGGTTTCCTTGTATTGTTTGTTTTTCTAATCCCATGAATTAACCATGCTCATTACAGAAAGGTCAGAAACTACAAATAAGCAAACAGGAGAAAAAATTTAAATACCAATAAACACCTACCTATTCAGACACAACTACTCTTGACACTTTGGTGTTCCAGATACTTTTCTATGTATGTTAGAGTCTATGATACATTTTCTTTCATATTCTAGTGTTTCTGGAATTGGGCCATATCTTCTAATTGATGTTCATAGTTGATGTGGTAATCCTTCCTTCAGAAATATGGTTAGGGTTATCATACTGATGATGTGTCTTAAAATCATGGCATCTTAGAGTCTATGAGGGATCTTATATTTTTCCCCCAAATTATGTCAGATTGCTGTGTTGAAACCTGCTTTTACCACTCATCACTCTCATCACTCTCCCCTCCCTTTTTTTTTTTTTTTTTTTTTTTTTTTTTGAGACGGCGTCTTGCTCTGTCACCAGGCTGGAGTGCAATGGCGCTATCTCGGCTCACTGCAACCTCTGCCTCCCAGGTTCAAGTGATTCTCCTGCCTCAGCCTCCCAAGTATCTGGAACTATAGGCACATGCCACCACGCCCAGCTAATTTTTGTATTCCCTTTCCTTTTATTTCTTGGCATGATGCCATGTCAGTAGATATTTTTCTACCAAAAGTATATTTAGTGAATGCAAAACCACTCCATTGATCGATTGCACTGTATTTTTTTTAACCAAACACCTATTGCTGAGCATTCAAATCATTTACAACTTTTCCCAACTACAAACAGCATTGATGACAGATATTCCCTGAAGAATTGAGGTTATACTAGGTGCCAGACATAATACTAGGTGCTAGACATAGAGCAATGAACAAAACAGGTGTGGACTCAACCCTCCAGAAGTTGATAGTCTAGTAGAGGCAGCGGGCATTAAACAAGTAAACACTTTCATGTATATTTGTAAAGATTTATTAAATATCGAACACTGTGAAAGATAAGAACAATCTTTCTTTAGATTGGACAATCAGGAAGGGGCTCTCTAAGGAAGGAGTAATTAAGATGAGATCTGAAGGATGAGAAAGAAATAGGCAGTGAAGGGAAGGCTGCACCAAACTAGACTCCCACAAGTACAGCAGGAAATGCCCACTCTCTTGCTGATATGGAATAAATAGTCTCCTTTTTCTTTACCAATCTGGTGGAGGATGAAAGGGATCTCATTATTTTTTTAATTAGCATTTTACAAATTATTTCCAAGGTTGAACATGTGTTCTTACTTCATGTTGTTTTGTCTTCCTAGAAGAGCTCATCAATCACACTGTATTCACTGCTGTGACAAGGTCATATCTACTACACACCACAGCATAAAGCTAGGGCAATGGCTGTTGAAGTGTGCTCCCTCTGGAACCTCCAGAGTATATCAGCATCACCTGGGAACTTGTTAGAAATGCATATTCTCAGGCCCCACCTCAGACCAACTGAATCAGAAAATCTGGGGGTGATGCCTAACAATCTGTCTTAACAAACTCTCCACATGATTCTGATAAATTATAAAGCCTGAGAACCACTTTTAAGAAAATATTCAATGGATATTTGTAGATGGATGTAGTTCCTACATCCTAGGATCCTAGGATGCTCCTCCAAATACATAAATCAGAGGATATAGACCTTAGTTGAAGCACAAAAGGGTCTGAAAAGAGACTTCATTCATTTATCCAGCAAATATTTTTGAGCACCTACTATGCATCAGAACTTTGCTACATACTGAAGATTTAATAAGGAAATAAGACAAGAGTCCCTGCGCTCACAAAGCTAATCATCTAGTGGAGCAATTCCTTGTCAAAGTGGGATGAACGGCCAAGGAAAGTTCTAGCATGCACTGTTTTTGAACTCTTGAAAAGCAAGAAAAATGGAACAATGGTAATATAAGCACATTCTGGTCAGGATAAGTGAGACAAAAGTGGAAGGAGAGAAGCGGACAGAGATGGTGTGTCCATCTTGGTCCTGCTGAGTCTCCTCTACAAACTGCTCCAGAACAGAGGTTGATTCCAGATGGGAGAAATGCCAAGGTCCTACACAGTTATTATTATTCACATATTTCTCTAAATTGTATGCATCATTTCCCTTTTCTAGGCAGCATAGTCTCAGCTTCCTTAGATTCCTGAAGTGTGCCCCAAGGATTTGTAGCTCTATGTTAATGTGATACATAAAATAGAGTCACCTTGACTTCGCATTTATCTGGCTTATGTAAGCTCTAACCTTTTACTGCAGTGCAATATAAATGCCAGACCCATTTTGTGTGGGCACATAAACAAATACTCTGATTCTAAATCATATATTGGGGACCCTGGTGACTATGAGAGCATGACGACCTACAGGGAGTTAGGAGTTAAGCTACTGATCAAAGCTCTGGTGTGGAGGGAAGCGCCAGGCTCTGGCTCCACTTGTTTTCCCAAGAAAACTGCTCATTGCAGTAAAGTCTTTGGAAAGAGCTTCAGAATTTTTCCCTCCATTGGCTACAAATCAAGGAAGCTATCTAGAGAAGGGGTCTGATGGGATCACTCTCCCACCAAGTCCAATAGCCTTGAACAAACTCTTTATAATCCTTTCTTCTAATCTAAAAGAAATAAAGCCAAAAAAAGGTGGGGGTGGTTGTAGAGGGGGCTAGTTATGATGCATTTAGTTTTCTTTCCCCCCTAGAGCAGAGTTTCTCAATCTCTGCACTCTTGACTTCTAGGCAACATAATTATTTGTTTTGGGGCTGTGCATCGTAATAGGTTTGGCAGCACCCCTGGCCTCCACCGACCAGGTGCCGGTAATTCCTCCTCAAGTTGTGACAACCAAAAATGTATCCAGACATCACCAACGTCCCCTGGAGTGTTGGGTGGAATCTCCTCAAGTTGAGAACCAGTGCTCTAGAAATTAAGGCAGTTAGAAATCCCGGATATTAACCCCTGGAAAGCCACGTGGACTTTATTTTCCCAATTTGATAAATCGAATCAGTCTAAATACAGAAGACACCACTCAAGGGTTCACAAAAATAACTTGGAAAGTTATCTCGTTCCCACTTATAATAAACCCTTAACTGCCTTCATTGACTTTAAATAGCTCAACATTATCAGAGCAATGAGATGAATTACTGAGGGCCAACAATTGGGGGACTCAAAATCCAGTTATAATGATTACTCCTTGCAAATGTATGATACTTCATGTTTTACACATCTGTCACTTTGAATTCATTTTAACAGTCATTGGTTATTTCTATGCCCCAGGAGCCTTTAGTTTTCATACCTCCTGTATTAGTTTTCTGTGACTACTGGAACAAATTCTGCTTAAAACGACATAAATGTATTGTCTCACAGTTCTGAAGGCTGGAAGTTCAAAGTCAGTACCACTGGGCCAAAATCAGTGTCAGCAAGGCCACAGTACCTCCGGAGGCTCTAGGGGAAAATCTTTTCCTTGCCTTTTCCAGCGTCTGGTGGCTGTTAGCATTCCTTTGCCTTGTGACCACATCACTCCCATTTCTGTCTCCAAAGCAACCTTACCTATTCCTCTTCTGTGGGTCATCAAATCTCCCTTTGTCCCCCTCCTATAAGGTACCTGTGATTGCATCTATGGCACATCAAATAATTCAGGATAATCTCCCTGTTTCTAAATTCATTATTTGATTACACCTGTAAAGACCTTTCCCCACACCCCATCTCTTTGCCATATGAGGTAACATTATACCACCCTTGTGACGTAGGCAAAGATTACTATTTTCAGTTTACAGATGAGAAAATAGCAACACAAGTTAAATGGTTTACAAGAAGTTACATACTGTGAGAGATTGGCACAGATGGGACAAGAATCCAGGGCTTCTGACTCCTCTTTTGAATTACCCATGGCCCAGAAGGATAGAGACCTATTCTCCCCTTCCTCCAGGAAACAGTTAAAAGGCACTGTGAATATAATCATGAAGGATTAGAGGATGGCGTTTACAGGCTAGCGAGGATTCTGGAAAGCCTCATATCATTCTGAGGGGCTTGGGGGTGAGAAATCACACAGAATTTTCCAAGATATTAGAATAGCACAAGGAAAATGAGAGGAGACAATATGGTATGAGAAGAAAGCAAACTGTAGCCTTTTAATATTCACTGAGTCCATGACAGCATGCTGTTTCACCTGCTATTTAGCATTTCACATTGGCAACACTGAGTAGGCATATGCCGTGTATAATTTTACAAAACTCTTTAACAAAATAGTCTATACTTGACTTTTCACAACATCTCTGTATGGAAGGGCAGTCATTATCATTCCATTTCATAGGTGAGGAAACTGAGCTTTGGGGAGTTAAGAGATTTTCCCAAACTAGAATAAAATCCAAGCCTTTTTCCTTTTATGATAATTGTCTTTTCTAATTATTATCTCTCATGTAAGAATGATATACACAGGTGTCTCGTAAAGTTATAACCCATAGCTACGGAGTTATCAGTATAGATGACAAATGTTACTTTATAGTCAACCCTCAGGAGACCCAATACCCTTCAGGCACTTTTCATGTAATTCAGATACACAAACAACAGGTGGCAGTAAGTGCCTTAGGTAAGTGGTTTGTATGACCAAATTTAAACTTAAATATACTTATCTTAAACTATGAAAAAAATGGAAGATTTTTAGGATTTTAGTTGTATTGTTTATAGTTTGCTACTCTATCTTATTCTATGCAATATGTTCAGATGTGTTTAAAGGTCAAACGTATTTCAAGAAAATAAAAATCTGTTATTTGCTGTCTTTCAAAATAATTCCTGCTAACTGCAATTAAACTAAAGTTTTGTCTTATCCTGAGACTAAAATTAGAATGTTCATTTCCACTTTACTCTAAATATTTTTAAAATCTAATTTCTTCCTGATTAGAACATGGCTTCAAGATTTCTATTTGACTTACTGACAAAAGAGCCATGGGCTCTTTTACTCAAGTGGAAAAAGCTTTTACCATTTCCCATTTTCTCTCTAAGCTTTCAGGGAAAGGACTTAAAGAATGAGGAAATAGTAGGCAAGGACATTTCTCCTCTTTAGTTCCTTATATCTAGCTTTTTTTTTTTTTTTTTTAACCTCTTCTCAACAGAGAAACTATCAAACAGCAATGTGTTACCACTGAAAGTACAGAGTCTTTTAACTTTTTTTTCTATCAGAATGAAGTAAGTTTTCATTCTAGGTGCTAAAATAGCATTCCCCTTCCTAACAGGTATTTCCAAAAGTAGCTACTGGCTTAGTGTAACTTGAAATTTACATGTGATAAATTTCCCTAGCAAATCCCTAACTACCTCTAACATCCATACACTGGCTACTGCCACAGATAGGCTCTTTTTTCAGGGCTAAGAGATGCAAACATACAGCTCACACCAACACAGCAAATCAAAGAACCCACACATTTAAGTACGTTTTATACGATGATGTTCATTTGTTACATTAAAGATACACTGGCACTTGTAGTAAACAATATACACATTGTCAGTCAACTTTAAAAGTAACACTAATCTAGGGTTGGCTCTGCACTGGGGACTTTTTGAGAACTCAGGAGAAATGTAAACCACAGTTCCTACCTCAAAAGATTTACAGCCTAATTGAGGAGATGACATTTCTAAATGATGCATTTGTATTATGTATCAGTATAATATGTACATAAGTTCATATTCAAGAGTGGTTACAGATACCGTGAAGTACAGTGGATCATAGTAGAAAGGAATGTTTCACGGAGAAGAACTTAAAGGGTGAATACATTTTGCACAAGCATATAAAAGAGGCAAGAATAGTTCAGGAAGAGAATAAGTCTCACAAAGGCAGGGGGGGTGAAAATGAACCTGGTAGGATTGAAGGTCAGATAGGACTTGCCTGGAAAGAGGGGAAATTTGGTAAAAAAAAAAAAAAAAAAAGAAAGAAAGAAATATATATATATATATATATGGCTAAGGTATATTACGGTCTTAAAGGTAGAGAGTTTGAAAAATATGATCAGTTTATAATACTTTTCATCTGCCCCTATATGGAGACTGGATCTAATAGTTAAAAATGAAAGTTTAAGCCAGAGTAGAAGTAGTTAAGTGTAGTGGACAGAAGAGAAGCCAGGTGTTGGGAACTGAAGAGGGCTAATCCATGAGATGAGAAGAAAAGACAGGGCCCATGACCTTGAGGAGGTAAGCTACAAAGAATCAGAAAGCCATTAGCATGAATAGAAGCCCAACAAAAATGGAAAAAGAGTGATGAGTTCTATTTGGCATGGTGAGTCTTTAAGAATGATAGGAACTTTACAAAAGAGACCACAGAAGACGGGGTCCCACGTGGAGGAAGACAGTTAAAGGAAAAAGCATCCTTGCCCCTTGGACCAACTAAACACAACCCATCGTTAACATCAGAGTCCCCAGATCCAATGTGGCACCTTTTATTTTTCCTCCAAATGTTCAGCATCATTTATCTTCCTTTCTCGCGGATCCTGCATTTAATGGCTGTCACATCGCTTGGGAAACTTGACTGCAACACTGTCATTTCATGGGCACCAGTCAGAAGGCTTATACCAAAGTCCTTGCAGAAGACAATTTTCAGATAAGATATGTACTTGTCATATCTGCAGTGAGCATCTGTCAGTCTCATCATAGGCTGCACACAGAGAATTAGTTTCTAATCCTTAACACTGCAGCTTCCCATGCTGCTCCTCCTGAGTGGATTGAGACATGCAAATTAAGCTTGCTTTATTTGATTTGCATTAGAGTAATCACCTACTGTCCATAAAGTAATGATCAAACAAAAACCTTTTCCAAATGGACCAGCTTACCTAAGACCATTGAGAAAAAGAGAGAGTTGACCTATAAAATGCCTTTCAGAAATAAGAGGAGACACATTCATAAAACATGTTGATCTCTTTCCTACTACAGAGCTATAAGCAATATAACCTGTGGGGAAAAAAAATAGATCAGATTTCTGTCATTTTCAAGGCACTGGTCTGGAAATCAGCAAACAACACCTCAGCAAGATATCCTAAATCCTCTTTACTAGCTGAGGCAGTTGGTAGCAAATGAAAAATTAAAAAGATAGAATCTTCAAGGTCACCAGGGAGACTATGCCAACCCCTTACCCCCTGAGTTGTCAGTAGAATATAACAGTTTTAAGGATGTGGGTTAGAGAATTTTACTGCTGGTGTTCAAATTCAGGTCTGCTCACCATTAGCTGTGTGACCTTGGGCAAGTTTTTTCACCTCTCTGAACCTCAGTGCTCTTCTCTGTAAAATGGAGATAACAATATTTAGTTCACAAAGAGGATTAAATGAGTCAATGTATTGAAAACACATAACATGGTGCCTGGAACACGGTAAGTATTCAATGAATGTTATGATTATAATTTCTATTTCTTTCCAGCCATATGGCCCTTTGTCATCAGTTTCATAGATCTTAGCAGGTAACTATAACTCTAATGCTTATAATTTTTAACTTTTCTTTATACAAAAGATATTCACTTATGCCCTTGTGCCAAATGTAGCAGATGCTGTCATACCAATACCTCTTTATCCTTACCACTTCAATGCATGCCAACCTCAAATTCCTACTTCCAGCACCTGCATTTCTTTCCCTGGGGACTTTTTCTGGATACCAAACTTGTTTTGCCAACTTGTGTGGTAGGTTGAACATGCTGAAAAATTGATGGCCCCAACCAAAGACTGATAGGAGTCGGAATACCCTCACCTCTCAGGTGGGGTAACTCTGAAGGAGATGTCTTACACTGCCTCCAAGACTCTCCCCTGAAGATTTACGCCCCAGCCACTCTGTCTGTGGCAGCAAATTTGATAGTGCTGTCTTTAACACATGCTTACTTCTCTTGTTTCACTTTTCCATTCTTCTATCACTATTTCCTTCAACTCTGAAACAAACTACTTATACTTGAATCCCTGTCTCAGGGTGTATTCTTGCGGGAGCCCACACTAAGATTTTCTCACAAACCTGTGAGATAATTAAGGGTAAACATCATAATTTTGCAGTTTCAGTAAGAAAATCGAGTTGCAGTTCACGTGGGTAGTTGGTAGAAGAGATTGGCCTAGAACCCCTGTCTCTTGATAACCTGTGTTCTTTTTCTGTTACCAAGTATATATCATAGCTTTTTCCAGTTGCATGCAGACTAATAATGTCAGTAATTCCCTACTATCTTCCTCCTCATTGTATATCAGTTGGCCTCTGAAAAGTCTGTCTGGACCAAGCAGGAAATGGTCATATTCCAGCTGACTCTTATCACTGAACTTCCCTATGTGTGACATGCGTTTTTATCAGTTTATTCTTTAAGTGTATGGTCTTAAAAAGTCCTCTACCTAATGAACACTACATTATCTGCCAGAGTCTGGAAATGGATTGTTCTAGATCATCAAGAGTCTAGCTAATAAGGAAGTTCTGAATTAGCTGGAACTGATTTGTTTTTCAAGTAGCACTTAGCATAGTGGTTGCACTAAAAACACATTAAGTTCCCTTTGATGATTTGATCTCAGGGTCATGTATGAACACATCAATTCTTATTAGATTGAAAGATCTACAAAAGAGCTGTTTTATCTTTTTAAGCCCTTCTCCCCACCCCAACCCAAAAGGAAGGCACCCAATAACCCTGGGTACCATAACTGAAAGGCTACTTAAATTGAGCATCTGTTAGATGTAAGAGTACAAGAAGATTCTGCCCATTGAGGGCTCTTATTTGGAAAGCCTCCTTAATTAATGGCCATCTGGTCCCCCATGAAGGACTATAATTAAGAAAGCAATGTGGGAGCAGATACATCAGTTAAAAACTCTCCTGTGCTTGCCTTTCCTCCAAGATATTCAGTACTCAGGTAAATGCCAAGGTCACATTGAGCCATTTATCTTTTTCATAAAAAAATGGTTTGGGTGCAGAAGTTGGGATAAAATAAATCACTGATTGAATTAAGTGGCAGACACAGGACTTGCTAACATCTGAATACTCCTCACTGACTCTGATGCAGCACAGATCTGCTGTTTTCATTGTCTCTGTTTTTTTCCAGTTGATTTTAGGCTCTGTATTACAGTAATAGAGGCACCCTGGATAGATGAAAGAACTGACCAAGCTTGATCCTTAGCTTTGTCAAAACGATCTGCACATGTCCATTTTTACCATGAACATGAGCGAAAACTCCTGTCATGGTTATTCCTTAAGATAATAATCAAAGATGTGTTCTTTACCCAAGCTCCCGAAGAGCATCTGCTGAGTTAGAAATCATCTCTGTTAAAACATTCAAACCTAGGGGTATGATGAAACCATACACTTCTCTAAGTATTTGCAAAACAACAAAAAACAAAAGGAGTGACACACTGCCCCTTGCTGTCTAATCTCCTCCATCTGCAAGACCTCCAGGTGAAAACCTTAAGAGCCCCAGGCATTAGGTACAGAGTGTTCCTACTATCAGGAACTGGGGTTGCAGGAAATGGGTACAAGCCACTAGTATGCTTAAATTACTGCCCTCCCTCAGCTATGCCTTTTACATATTTCTCTGAAAAAAGTGAAATAATGAGAGTATCATTTTAGAACAGTGGAGAGCAACATGAAGCACATTGTCAACTACCTCCTGGCTTTACAGTAACTTTAATGTTACTGTACAAAGTGACCCTTCACCTTTCTGAACCTTACCTTACAACAATAGCAACATTACATACCTGTAACATAACTAAGAACCAGGAGGTAAGCAAACAGGGCATCTGAGCACCAAGTCAGTGCACTTTGACTCATGTGCTTCCTTAAAAGTGAGGCCCTATCGGCCGGGTGCGATGGCTCACCCCTGCAATCCCAGCACTTTGGGAAGCTGAGGCGGGTGGATCATGAGGTCAGGAGACCGAGACCATCCTGGCTAACATGGTGAAACCCTGTCTCTACTAAAAATACAAAAAAAAAGTTAGCCGGGCGTGGTGACGGGCTGTAGTCCCAGCTACTCGGGAGGCTGAGGCAGGAGAATGGCATGAACCCGGGAGGCGGAGTTTGCAGTGCATCAAGATCTTGCCACTGCACTCCAGCCTGGGCAACAGAGTGAGACTCTGTCTCAAAAAAATAACAATAATAAATAAAAATAAATAAAAAAATTTTAAAAAGGGAGGCCCTATAGGACTTGATTCAGAATCTATACATTTGCATTGTATGCATGATTTTAACCAAGTTTGAATGTTTTCTTTCCAATCTCACCAAAGATTAGAGACATCCCGTTAAAAGCTAGTCAGTGGATGTTAAAACAAAGATAACAGAACACCTACAGCACAGGGAGAGAAAAACTACGGAAAAGTTGGCAAAATAACTCTTTGCAGTCAGAGAACATTTAGTGTTTGTGCAAATGTTCATTCTTACAGCCTGTAATAGGCTCTGAGGGCATTGCTGGATACAGCACACTGAAAAGCTGAAAATCATAGTGTGGACCTTGAGTCATCAAGAAAAGATGAGACTATATTCCATACTGCCTAAGGAGGCAAGGAAGTGTACAATACATGTTAGAAAACGTTCTAACAAAAGAAGTTAAATTAAAAATTGTTTAAATGTAAAGAGGTAAATTTCTACACCAGAAAACTCTCCTATCCAGAAAGATTCTTTTTCAAAAGCTCCATCTCTTGCTGAAGTTTCACTCTTCACTGTTCTGACTTCATCATTTACAGCCTTGGTCGTCTCTTAGTGGAAGATGATGATTTTACATCTCATACTCCCTTTTACAGTGGAAAAATACATGTGCATGCTTTTGCCAAGTTTTTAAACTCTTGGAGGAAGGGGGAATCTTTATTTTTAATTGCATATGTTGTATGCTTCTGGGGGTCACAAACTGTCCCCATTCTTATATTATCAGTGAATTTCCAATAAAAAAATCTAGTGCAAATTTAGACACCTCCCAAAGTGAAGGGAAATTACCCATAATGCATCTTTGCAGTAGAAGGTTGGTCCAATTAGATTATGCAGCAATTTGTGTGGTTTCTCATTTGTACACTCAGCACTTAGTTTCCATTTCACCTCCAGCAACTGCAGCATTGACAATTTGTCTGACAAGACCATAACCCAACTAAAAAAAAAATGCCAAAGAAACAGAAGCTACCTATGCTTGTAAGGTACAGTTCAGAGATTGTGGAAAAGGGTAAGAGTACAGACCCAGAGCAGAGGGAAAGAGAATTAAGACAAAGAAGAAATTGTATGACTTAGTTCTAAAAGCTACTGTGAAGGCTAAAGAGGGACCTATAGGGGAGGGCAATGCTGCAAGAAAGATTTAGGAGAGAAAAGATAAGGTCAAGATGGCAAAAGAAAATTGCTATGAATGTCCCAATAAATAAAATAGATTCTAGAGGAAGTAGCCAGTACCAGCCAGATAGAGCAAATATAATTAACTATTTTTGCCCACTCTTTGATGACAGTGGTGCATAGGGACATTAGAGAAGCAGCAGGTATAATCTTTGAATGGATCTGGGCCTTCAGTGTTAAGGAGTCCAGACTAGAAAAGCTAGGTGAACTAGTCCAGACTAGAAAAGCTAGGTGAAAAAGGATAAGCAGAGTCTAAGAGAAGACCCATCAAGTAAACCTAGATAATACCAGAGGAATTACCTAGGATGATAGGAATGTAATATTTCAGAGCTGTGCTTAGGAAAGAAGTATATTTTTCACTGAACAAACAATGTTTACAATTGATAGAGAAAGAAGGAAGAAAGAAGATAAAACGACCCAAGGAGATAATAAATGCAACATTGAAAGCCATTTTGGGGGGACACATTTTGAAAGAAGACTACAATTTAGTCACCAGACTTTGCTTGAAGCCTTGCTCAATTTCCTTTCCCATTGCCTTGCTCATTAGTAGAGTCTTTCCCACTACTCAGCTACATTCAAGCACCCATCAGTATCCTCTAAGTCTAAGCAAGGATTTCTGTGTAGGGAAGACATATGGAGACCAGGGTTGCTTGTAAGGGTCTCTGTGGAGAGAAAGGTCTATAGTTGGCAGAAGAGATAGCCTTCTCAAGCCAAGCCTTACAAAGCAAGCCCTGGATTCAGTGGCCCAGATAACTCTTTGTTGATAAGAGTAACATCAGCAAAATGGCAGAATAGGCAGCTCCAAACTCCCATTGCTCCACAGAAACACTGAAAAGCAAGCAGAAATTATCACAACCAACTTTGTCAAAACTCTGGAAAATAGTCAAATATGTACAGAAACTAGGTATATGTGAATCAAGAAAAAGGCAACTTCCTACACATTAGGAAAATTTTGTGGCATTTATTCCAGCTCTTGTCCCACCTCCTCCCTAGCTTGGCAGTGGTCTTGAAAGTGGCAAATCACATTCCTTGTGTGGGACCCTGTCCCTGATTCCAAAGGGAGTGGAACAGACCTTATCAAAGGATTATTCTGTTCATCTGTTCTAATCTATGTATGGGCTCCCCAAAGGGCTGATGCAAGGCATTCCTCTTCATTTCACCTAACTCAGAAATCACTCAGTGTGAAAGTGGTGGACATTTCTCAAAGGTTTTGTAAGGTAAATGAAAATCCTGCACCCAACTGGGGTGAAAGATTATGGTTGAGGCAAATAGTAGACTGCCTAAAGCCTAGAAGAAAAAACTGGGCATAAACTTTCTTTGGGAAATTAAGAGATTCAAAATCACCCGTGTATACTGGGGAATTTAGAACGCCATGCATATCCCCAGAGTAGGACACATATTCAGAAAAGACTTAAGAAGACTCTAAGCTTTCACATCTGGCTGCTTTCTGGGCTCAGTATAAGCAGGAACTGAAGGCTAAGGCAGTTTTAGACAGCTGGCTAAATGTTGAAGGAATGCCCCAAAACAGAGCTAATCTTATATTTTTTTTATATATATATATATACACACACACACACACACATATATATATATACATAACATAATAATCAAAGATATGTTCTTCACCCAAGCTCCCAAAGAGCATCTGCTCAGTTAGAAATCATCTCTCTTGCAATGTTCAAACATAGGGATATGACCAAAGTCATAAGTATGTGCAAAACATATGTATATATGAGTTCAAGGAAATATCTGTCAAAGCCCTAGCTAAACACAAGATAAAGAAGCAGAAGACTTAACTTATGACCACACATGACAAAGAATACAGTCTTTACAAAAATAGTCTGGAAAAGTAATTAAACAAATAGATGACTCTAGCTTTCCACAATCAAAAATAGCAAACCCTAGAGAAAGCGGAGAATCTGATATCCAGAGTAACCACTTTATAATATTCAAATATCCAGTTTTCAACAAAAATTCATGAAGCATACAGACAAACAGGTAAATATGGCCCATTCATGGGGTTGTGGGGAATAGAAACTGTCCCTAAGGAAGTCCATTGTTAGGGAAATTTATAGCTCTAAGCTCTTACATTAAAAAAAAAGAAAAAGAAAAGAAAAACTTAAAATCAACAGCATCACTTTACATCCGAAGGATGTAGAAAAAGAAGAACAAAGCAAACCCAAAGCTAGCAGAAGGAAGGAAATAATAATGATTAATCAGAAGTAAAATTAAGGACATAAAAATAATAAAGAGAAACAATGAAACCAGAAGTTAGTTGTTTGATAAGATCAACAATATTGACAAATCTTTAGTTAGACTGAAAAAAAAAGATAGAAGATATTAATGAGTAAAATCAGAAGTGAAAGCGACTTCATTACTACCAACTTTACAGAAAATAACAAGGATTATAAGAAACTACTATGAACAATTATGTCACAACAAATTAGATGAGCTAGATAAAATGGACAAATTACTGGAAACACACAAACTACCAAAAAGATCATATTAAAATAAACATCATGTATTAAAAAGATTTATACACTATGACTAAATGAGATTTATCCCAGGAATGAAAGTGGTTCAACATTTAAAAAAAAAAAAATCCATCAGGCCGGGCATGGTGGCTCATGCCTGTAATCCCAGCACTTTGGGAGGCCAAGGCGGGTGGATGACGAGGTCAGGAGATCGAGACCATCCTGGCTAACACAGTGAAACCCCGTCTCTACTAAAAATACAAAAAATTAACCAGGCATGTTGGCGGGTGCCTGTAGTCCCGATTACTCGGGAGGCTGAGGAAGGAGAATGGCCTGAACCCAGCAGGCGGAGCTTGCAGTGACCGGAGATTGCGCCACTGCACTCCAGCCTGGGTGACAGAGCAAGGTTCCATCTCAAAAAAAAAAAATCCATCAATGTAAAACATTACATTAAGAGAGGGATGGAGAAAAACCATATCATCATCTCAAATGATGCAGAAAAAGTTGGCAAATTCATCAAAGTTTCAGAATAAAAATCAACATACAAAATCAGTTGTGTTTCTGTACACTGGCAATGAAGAATCCAAAAGAAAATATAAAAATAATTTAATTCAGCATAGTATCCAAAAAAATCAAATGTCTAGGAAGAAATTTAACAAAAGAGGTGCAAGTGTTATACCAAAAACTGAAAATAAATGCTAAAAGAAATTAAAGAAAATCTCAACAAATGAAAAGACATTCTATGTCATGGATTGCAAGACTTAATATTGTTAGGATTTCAATACTGCTTAAAGGGATCTATAGATTCAATGCAATTTGTATCAAAATCAATGGCATTTTATGGCAGAAATGGAAAACCTTATCCTCAAATTCATATCAAATTGCAAGGGTCCCCAGAAAAGTCAAAACAATCTTAAAAAATAAGAATAAGTTTCATGCACTCACATTTTCTGTTTTTAAAATCTTACTACAAAGCATAGTCATAAAAAACAATGTGGTACTGGCGTAAGGAAAGACATATACATCAATAGAATAGAACTGAGAGTCCAGAAATGAACTCATAGATCAATGGCCTATTGCTTTTTAACAAGGGTGCCAAGATCATTCAGTGGGGGAAAGAATAGCCTTTTCTTTTTTATTGAGATGGGGGTCTTGCTCAAACTTGCTTGTGGGCTGAAGCAATTTTCCTGCCTCAGCCTCCTTATTAGTTGGAATTAGAGGCACATGCCATTGTGCCTGGCAAGAATAGTCTTTTCAACAAATGGTGCTGAGATAACCAAATATCCACATGCAAAAAGATGAAATTGCGCATACTTCACACCATATACAAAATGGGTCAGCAACCTAAATATAAGAGTTAAAACTATAAAACTCTTACAAGAAAACATAGGGATAAAATCTTCATGAAGTTGAATTTCACAAAGGATTCTTAGATATGAATACCTAGAGCATAAGCAACAAAAGAAAAACATAAATAATTTGGACTTCATCAAAATTAAAACCTTTTGTGCATCAAAGGATATTATCAAGAGAGTAAAAAGACGACCCATAGAATGAGAGAAAATATTTTCAAATGATATCTCTAATAAGGATCTGGTATGCAGAATATATAAAGAACTCCTGCTACTCAATAACAAAAAGATAAAACCCCTATTTTTTAATTATACTTTAAGTTCTAGGGTACATGTGCACAATGTGCAGGTTTCTTACATATGTATACATGAGCCATTTTGGTGTGCTGCACCCATTAACTCGTCATTTACATTAGGTACATCTCCTAATGCTATCCCTCCCCCCTCCCCCGACCCCATGACAGGCCCTGGTGTGTGATGTTCCCCACCCTGTGTCCAAGTGTTCTCAGTGTTCAATTCCCACCTATGAGTGAGAACATGTGGTGTTTGGTTTTCTGTTCTTGCGATAGTTTGCTGAGAATGATGGTTTCCAGCTTCATCCATGCCCCTACAAAGGACATGAACTCATCCTTTTTTATGGCTGCATAGTATTCTGTGGTATATACGTGCAACATTTTCTTAATCCAGTCTATCATTGATGGACATTTGAAAACCCCTATTTTAAATTGGGCAAAAAACTGGAATATGCATTTCTCCGAAGAAGATATATGTATGGCCAACATGCATATGAAAAGATGTTTATCATCATTATTCATTAGAGAAATGAAAATCAAAACCACAATTAGAGCGCTCACACCCATCAGGATGTCTTATAATTTTAAAAAAGACAAAAACAAGCATTGATGAAGATGTACAAAAATTGGAACTCTTGCATCTTGCTGGTGGGAATGTAAAATGGTTCAGCCACTATGAAAAGCAATTGGTAGTTCTTCAGGTAGTTTAACGTAGAAATGCCATATGAATCCATATTTCTATTCCTAGCCATATACGCTATAGAATTGAAAACAGGTACTCAAGTAAGCATATGTACATACATTCCTAGCAGTCCTAATTATAATAGCCAACAAGATGGAAACAACCCAAATGCCCATCAATGGATTTATATATGGATAAACAAAGTCTGGTTGATTCCATATGTTGTCTATTGTGAACAGTGCTTCAATAAACCTAGGAATGCAGGTATCTGTTTGACATACTGATTTCCCTTCTTTTGGATATACATCCAATAGTGGAATTACTGGATCTTATGGGAGTTCTATTTTTATTTATTTATTTTTTTTTGAGGAACCTTCATACTGTTGTCCATAATGGCTGTACTAATTCACCTTCTCACTAGCAGTGTGTAAAGGGTTCCCTTTTCTCCACACTCTTGCCAACACTTGTTGTCTTTTGATTTTTTGATAGTAGCCATTCTGACTGGAGCAAGGTAATATCTCATTGTAGTTTTTATTTGCATTTCCCTGATGATTAGTGATGCTGGGCATTTTTTCATATGCCTATTGGCCACTTGTATGTCTTTATTTGAGAAATGTCTATTCAGCCCTTTTGCCCATTTTTAAATCAGGTTATTTGTTTATTTGTTGGTGAGTTGCTTGAGTTCCTTATGTATTTTGGATATTAACCTTTCATCAGATGTATAGTTTGCAAATACATTCTCTTATTCTGCAGGTTGTCTCTTTGCTCTATTTATTGTTTTTTGAGATTATGCATATAAGATCAAAGTCTATATGAAATATATATATACACACACACACACACACACACACACACACATACACAATGGAATATTGCCTAGATATAAAATGAAATGAATTACTGATACATGCTACAACATGGATGAACTTTGAAAACATTATGCTAAGTAAAAGAAGTCAGATACAAAAGGTCACATATTGTATGATTTCACTCATATGAAATATCCATAATAGGTGCCAATATTATCTATATCTATGTATAGATATATATACATCTATGTATATAGATATATATCTATGTCTATATCTATGATAATATTATCTATATCCATAATAGGTGAATTTCACCTAAATAAATAATTTTTTTAAACTTTGCTGGTACTCAATATGTGTTTTAAGTGTTATTTTTTTTAGTTAACTCCTATTAACATAATTAAGAATACACAGCTTCAGCAAACTGAAAACAAAATTAGCCAATTAGCAGGTGCAGAAATTGGAAACAGTAAGATGGAGGGAATGCTCACAGTTAAAATGACAATAAAAGCACTGTCTGAGTTTCATAGCCAAGAAGCCGTTCCCAGATGCCTGTCCTTGGTTTGAGTAGAGCAGGGAAGCTATTACTCAGACCTTTCATTCAAGGCAGGGACTGGAGGGAGCAGGAAATAATCCTTTAATTCCATGTCTCAAGGAACTGTGGGTTTTGCCCCCTTTTCTTTTCTGCAGAAGATAGTTGATTGTGTTCATCTGCCCTAGGGGAACCTCCAGAGAGTTGGAGCCAGGATTTAGAAAAAAACTAAGAAAGATTGAGATTTCCGTGCTTATCAGGACTCTTATGGAAAGCAGTAACTGTGCTTTTAATGAAGGCTAAGTAGTATAGTGGAATAGACATTAGGTTGTAGAGCCAAAAAGACCTGATTTCAAATCCCAACTCTGCCCGTTAATAGCCATGTGATGTCAGGCTACTTACTTAGCTGACTCAAACTTCAGTTTCCCCTTCTGATAAATGTAGACGTATAACTCAGCAGGATCCTTGTAAGGATTAAGTGAGATAGATATAAAATACCCAGCACAAAGCCGGGCACACAGTGGGTACTCAATACTAGTTATTTTTCTTCAGTCAAATAACAGATGTCCTCTCCATCCCACTCCACCTCCCTTGCAAAAATAGTAATTAGAATTGATCGATGATGAAGTATAGTAGACCAAAATTTCAATTACAAAAGATACTTAAACAATTATATAGGTGATGGATGCAATGCTTTTTCACCTGGTAAAACATTCTGTGTGAGAAGGGATAGCAGCAGATTCCTCCAGGAGAGATCAGCAAAATGAGAGAAAGACAAGGCCGATGGACAAATCCATCCCAGAATTCCGGTTTTTTCTATTGGCCCCACAAGAAACGAAAGCTATCCACATCCCATAAGCAATGGGAAGCTCAACAAACAGATTCATCACAATTAAACCATTTGAGCAAGAAGAGTAATGGTGTTCTTATCCTCCTTATGAAGCTCCAGGATTCAGAATGCTATAGCGATTAACAAGAATGTGTGTGTGGATTGAGAAAGATGTTGGTTCAAATCCCAGATCTCTCACTTACTAGCTGTGGGCTTTGGGCAAGTCACATATCTTCGAGGCTTAGAGTTCTCATTTATAAATAATAATACTTAGCTTGTAGGGTTATTTTATGTATTACACAAGATGATACACGTAAAGTGCTTAGCACAATGCCTAGTACATAGCCAATGACCAGAAAATAATCATTTCTGCTCTCCTTTTAATCACAAAAAATCTACTCTATTTTACAGAAAGGAGCTCTTTTTAAAGAGGAGGCTATTGGCCTGGTGTGGTGGTTCACGCCTGTAATCCCAGCACTTTGGGAGGCCGAGGTGAGCGGATCACCTGAGGTTGGGAACTCCAGGCCAGCCTGACCAACATGGAGAAACCCCATCTCTACTAAAAATACAAAATTAGCCGGGCATGGTGGCACATGCCTGTGATCCCAGCTACTCAGGAGGCAGAGGCAGGAGACTCGCTTGAACTCGGAAGGCAGAGGTTGCGGCGAGCCGAGATCGCACCATTGCACTCCAGTCTGGGCAACAAGAGTGAAACTC
>NC_037689.1:109866546-109942740 GCF_003255815.1 Theropithecus gelada | reverse complement strand
AAAAAAAAAAAGAAAAAGAGACAAATGGAAAAAAAAAAAGAAAAAACCTTAAAAAAAAAAAAAAAAAAAAAAAAAAAAAAACAGATGAGACTATCATGGAAATGACTCATTATTCTACCTGTCTTCTAATTTTGAGTATCATTTCAGGGTCCTCTACTTTGGGTTATATAGGTACTTATTATTCTGTCTCAATTTAAAAGTTGAGAGACAGTTCACTCCAGTTAAAATGGCTTATACCAAAAAGACAGTCAATAACAAGTGATGGTGAGGATGTGGAGAAAAGGGAACCCTCTTACACTGCTCGTGGAAATGTAAATTAGTACAACCACTGTGGAGATCAGCTTGGAGGTTATTCAAAAAACTAAAAATAAAGCTACTGTACAACCCAAACATCCCACTGCTGGGTATAGACCCCAAAGAAAAGAAATCAGTACATCAAACAGATGCCTACACTCCTATGATTGTTGCAGCACTATTCGCAATAGCCAACGTTTGGAAGCAACCTAAGTGTCCATCAACAGATGAATGGATAAAGCAAATGTGGCACATACACACAATAAAGTACTATTCAGCCAGAAAAAAGAATGAGATCCTGCCATTTGCAACAACATGGATAGAATTAGAGATCATTTTGTTAATTGAAATAATCCAGGCACAGAAAGACATTATATACGTATTCTCTCTTATTTGTGAGATCTAAAAATCAAAACAATTGAACTAATGGACATAGAGAGTAGAAGGATGATTACTAGAGGCTAGGAAAGGTAATGGGGAGAGGGTGGGGATGGTTAATTGGCACAAAAAATAGAAAAAATAAGTAATACCTACTATGTGATAGCACAAGAGGGTGACAAGAGTCAATAATACATTGCATATTTTAAAATAACTAAAAGTTGAAAGGCAAGAAGCTTTTGTCAGCAGAAAATTCAACAAATTAAAAGTTAAAAGCAACAGATAAACAACAGATGCTGGGGAGGATGTGGAGAAATAGGAACACTTTTACACTGTTGGTGGGAATGTAAATTAGTTCAACCATTGTGGAAGACAGTGTAGCAATTCCTCAAGGATCTAGAACTAGAAATACCATTTGAGCCAGTGATCCCATTACTGGGTATATACCCAAAGGATTATAAATCATGCTACTGTAAAGACAAACGCACATGTATGTTTATTGTGGCACTATTCACAATAGCAAAGACTTGGAACTAGCCCAAATGTCCATCAGTGATAGACTGGATTAAGAAAATGTGGCACATATAAATTATGGAGTACTATGCAGCCATAAAAAAAGGATGAATTCATGCCCTTTGCAGAGACATGGATGAAGCTGGAAACCATCACTCTAAGCAAACTATCACAAGGACAGAAAACCAAACACCGCATGTTCTCACTCATAGGTGGGAGTTGTACAATGAGGACACATGGACACAGTGCAGGGAACATCACGCACCAGGGCCTGTCACGGAGTGGGGGTCTGGGAGAGGGATAGCATTAGGAGAAATGCCTAATGTAAATGACGAGTCGATGCGTACAGCAAACCAACATGGCACATGTATACCTATTTATCAAACCTGCACATTATGCACATGTACCCTAGAACTTAAACTTTAAAAAAAGAAAAAAAGTTAAAAGTACTAAGTTTTGTCCCAGCTTTTCTAATAACTACCACAGCATCTTTCTGGGCCTATGTTTGTATACAGTGAATAAGGAGCTTTGACTTGAGTATTCCTTCCAGTTTTAAACTTGCATGAAACTAATTATTCAGGCCAACAATAAAAGACAAGTCACCACTTTGCTAGCAAGAAGAAAAGAAATATGTACATGGGGATATTCGAGGGACCTTGAGAAGTCAACCAGTTTGTTTAATGCTAGGATGATTTGAGTCTCACACCTGGGATAGAGATCCCATACATTCTTTGTTGATGTTCTCTAAGGTTTTTCTCCCTGAAAGTAAACCTCTGTGATTTATATGTATGGAATAAGTAAAGTATGCAAATATCATAAGTATATAATAGTCACTGCACTGATGCAGTGAATCAACCTATATTCTGAGATATGATGAGCTCTGCAGTATGAAATAACTTCGAGGTACTCCGCCGGGCATGGTGGTTCATGCCTGCAATCCCAGCACTTTGGGAGGCCAAGGTGGGTGGATCACGAGGTCAGGAGATCAAGACCATCCTGACTCACACGGTGAAACCCCGCCTCTACTAAAAATACAAAAAATTAGCCGGGTGTGGTGGCGGGCGCCTGCAGTCCCAGCTACACAGGAGGCTGAGGCAGGAGAATGGCGTGAACCCGGGAGGCGGAGCTTGCTATGAGCCGAGATCGCGCCACTGCACTCCAGCCTGGGCGACACAGCGAGACTCCGCCTCAAAAAAGAAAAGAAAAAAGAAAAGAAATAACTTTGAGGTACTCATAAAAGAGAATCTAGAAAGATAATTTGTTATTTGGTCTGAAACTTAAACATAATCTGCTCTCAGGGCCGAGGGTGTTTTCTCCTATTATCAAACCTACGTAGTTAAACTTTGGCCCATGTATTTTGAAAGATGAAGCATAACTAAACTTACAAAACTCCCCAATCATGCACACACATGTGCATACACACACACACGTTTTCCTTTCCTCTTAGAGGAGATAGGATCTGTTTCTCAAATTACATCAGTAAGATTTGATTCAAAGAACACTTGAATTATCTTCACCCTATAGGTGGAGCAATTTCCAATACTACCAAGAATAGAGCTTCTAGAAGGCCAAAACTTAGAGAAGGTCACTAACGGGCAAGTTCAGAGTCTTAGGATCAAGGGCAGAAATATGGTAACTGTTGCTTCTATCTCCCTAGTCCAGGAAAAAGGCAAGAAATTTCTTCAGACGAACAGAAAACTAAATGCCTCCGTGGAAGCTTATCCTCCTCCTTGACCCAAATTTCTCTTTTCTTTTCTTTTCTTTTCTTTTCTTTCTTCTTTCTTTCTTTATTTCTTCATGGTCTCACTGTCACTCAGGCTGGAGTGCAGTGCCAAATATCTTAATGTAGCAATCTCTCTCCACAAGGCAATATGTAATCTAGAAATTCAATGTCCTACACAATAACCACCATTAAGAAACTTTCAGTCCAGCCAGGACTCTACACATGCACATAGAAGCATTGACTATAGGGTTCCATGATGGTCAAGAATGAGAAACTCAAAATTAAAAAACAACAAGCATAGACTATAAGGACTGAAAGGGGTTCTTAGAGATAATCTAGTCCAGTGGTTTTCGTACTTTTTCATAGAATTTTTTTAGGGTTCCATAGAAGGGCCTCAAACTATTGAAAAAGAGTTTAGGGCATTTCTTTACACCTAGGAGGCTCTAGCTTCATGGCCTTGTTTTATTTAACTTTATTTATTGTTTTATTTAACTTTTACTTTTATCTTATTTAGTTCTACTTATATTGTTAGCAGAAAGGGTTCCATGACCAAAACAAAATGCTTGAAAACCACAGCTTTTATTCAAATTCTTCAATTAAAATATAAAGAAATGAAGGCCCTGAAAGGGTCCAGCAATCTGTCCAAAGTTTTTCTGTAAGTAATTAGCCAAGCCATGAAGTGTTGAAGAGAAGATACATTACCTTGTGACATCTCTGCTTCTTTCAAGTGCCAAATAAGTGCTGGAGACAAATCATGTAGATGGATAAAATCACAGGGGGACTTCAGTGGACAGAGAGTGCTTCATAAGGGAGATTGGGCTTGAACTGGACTATGACCTGTGAGGAGGGTTTCAAGAGTTGGAAGGAGGGTATCATGGCAGAAGTACAGTCTCAATGAAGCTGCAGGGGCACTGATGCATCCAGGAATGCTCTTATAACTGTTTCTTGTGGAAATGGTATGTTATGATTATGAAAGCTGTTAAATAATATTGAGAGGAACACTATGGTATGTTTGTGTCAGGTGAGACACAATGAGGAAGTAAAACCAAAATGCATGGAATGAAAGAAGTTTATTACTCACAGGTTCAAGAGGTTGAGGGTGCCAACAGGAGGCTAATAGGAAGCCTGGAGACAGCAGAGTGCTCAACCAGTGGGTGGGGAGTGAGAAAGTGGGTATACCTGTGGGACTATGGCTTTATTAAGGTCCATGGGCATTATGTCTTAGGTTTTCCCGTGAGAATTGTGGATTGGCTTGTTTAAAGAAAACGCACGTGAAGAGGGATCTTATTCACATGACTCTGGTGTTCATTAGGTTTATCATGATTACCAGCTGTGGAGTGTTCTGGGGTTTGGGTTAATGAGATGCGGAATTTGTGAACTATATTACAAACAAACACATGGGGAGTGGAAGTTTTAACTAGGTCAAAGGTGATGGGGGCATGACTAGGTTACCAATAACTTATGTCAGGCCAAAAAAATGAATGCCAAGGCAGTGATTATGTTAAACAAATTTATGACATGGTGTTAGTGACCTATGTTTCCCGCTCACCCAACATTTTGCTTCTCATTCTGACAAAATCCATTGCTACTGATCTTTTCAGAATGGTGTCTGTACTGGAGGATTCTGTCAAATTAGCTTTGGTATGAACCTTAATAAGCTATAATTTCTATAATTAGCATAATTGGCTAATTTTTGTTTTCATATCCATCAGCGAGCTTAGAGATAAAATACCAAATTTTATCCCATATACTGAAATACCATTATTTACAGTGCTTTTTGATTATCTGCAGCTAGACTTTTTTCATAGTATCTGGGTACCCACTTCCAACACATAATTCTGTGTAATTGTCATGACAACAAAGACCATTATTCCTGAAAGGCATTGCATCCCCCATTTCTATTTAAAAGATACCAAAGAAAGCAAGGGATTTGTGTTGTATTTGGTATGAATAGTTTCAGGGATGATTAATAAATGATTCTTGGCTAAAAGAAAGAAATGTTGGGAGTTGATATTATTGCACATTAGTGATGATTTAGTTGCTTTACTTTTTTAGCTTTACTATGGCATAGGCATAGAGTGAGAGTTCATTAGAATAATTTCTCTCTTTATTAAGTGGGAGTAATACCAGGGAGGTGACTTACCCAAAGTCATGTCACACATAAATTGAGTCAGGATTACAGGTCTCTTAATCATTCACAAAAATTTCTTTCTCCAAAATCACCCTAATTTGAAATATTTTCTTAGTCTACTAAGACTGCTTGAGACTTTCTTTCATCTTTTCTTGTGCTATTCATGGAGCAGCTAGACTTTACTGTGTAAGAAGCCTCTTACACTTTTTTTTTAACAGGAGTCTGGGGCCTGCTTGCCAGGATCTAGCCAGTTCAGGACCAACATGGCTGCAAGTCACAGAATCACGATCTTTGTCAGAAGTACCTGCCAAGTACTGTGAGAAACCCACAAGAGGCTGGAGGTTGGAAACAGATTTCAGTGGCAGGAGGTAAATTTGTAAAAAGAAGGCCAAAAAGAAAGGAGACAGAAAAGAATTTTAAAGTAACTAAATCCTGTTTGTAAAAAATAAATAAATAAATAAATAAATAAATAAATAAATAAATAAAATTCTTCCCCAATCTCCACAGACAAGTTTAATAGAGGGCTTCACTGTGTTGGAATCAGACTACATAAATGCTAATAGGTATATTAGTCAGGGGCCTCTGCAGACACTTATTATTAAAAAATTGACTTGCATGATTATGGAGGCTTAGAGTCCTAAGACCTGCAAGCGGTAGACCTAGGAAAGCTGATGGTATAGTTCTAATCTAAGTCTGAAGTCCTGAAAACCAGGAGAGCTGATGGTACAAGTTCTGGTCCAAAAGCCACAGGCTTGAGATCCAAGAAGAGCTGATATTTCAGTTCAAGTCTGCAGGCAGGAAAATACTGATGTCCTAGTTCAAGTAGTCAGGCAGGAAGGGTCCCCTCTTACTCTCAGAAGGGTCAGCCTTTTTTTCTATTCAAGCCTTCAATTCATGGCATGAGGGCCATCCTCATTAGGTAGGGCAATCTGCTTTACTCAGTCTACCAATTCAAATGTTAATCTTACCCCAAAATACCATCGCAGACACACCCAGAATAATGTTTGACCAGATATCTGGACACTCTATGGCTCAGTCAAGTTGACAGATAAAATTAACCATCACATTCGAGATGAGGGAAACTCTTCTTTTTGTAAGGGAAGATAGAACTTTGCAAACCATTAGTCTTCTGTCCTTCCACTCATAGATAGACCAGCATCTCCAAGCAGGCAGGTTCATTTTTAAGATGATTTAAAGCTGGATGAAGCTTCCAAGACCAGAGTTCTTACAGAAGAGATTTCTAGAGATTGAAGACACCATTTCCCTAACTCTATAAATAATGGGCGGGGGCGGGGGGTGTAATATTGCTGGTTGGAACTGCTCTTACTCCCTTTTCATTTTTTATGTATTTGGGCTGATCTTACCGTGCATGTTTCCCTCTGTTGGGGCTTGGGCAGAGTTTGGAGTAGCAAATATATGCGGATATTCAGCAAGGGGACCATAAGCCATGGAAAAACATGGAAATATAGCGTAAATGGAGGCAGATTATAGAAGCAGAATATAGGAACATGTCAGGAAAATAGTCTAGATATAGGAAGTTCATGGCAATTGCAGATAATAATGAGATAATAGGTCAGAGCCTGACAAGTAATCAATAGCAGACTCTAGAAGCTAAATAGCAAGCCAAGTCCAAGGAAAGAGTCAGAATAGTAGAAATTGACACAAGGCTCCAGAGACAAGAAGATTTATAAACCAGACAACTTCTGTCTCTGACAGGAAGCCTCTTACACTTTTTTTAACAGGAGTCTGGGGCCTGCTTGCCAGGATCTAGCCAGTTCAGGACCAACATGGCTGCAAGTCACAGAATCACGATCTTTGTCAGAAGTACCTGCCAAGTACTGTGAGAAACCCACAAGAGGCTGGAGGTTGGAAACAGATTTCAGGGGTAGGAAGTAAATTTGTAAAAAGAAGGCCAAAAAGAAAGGAGGCAGAAAAGAATTTTAAAGTAACTTAAGTCCTGTTTGTAAAAAATAAATAAATAAATAAAATTCTTCCCCAATCCCCACAGACAAGTTTAATAGAGAGCTTCACTCTGTTGGAATCAGACTACATAAATGCTAAACAATAAAAAGATAGAAAATGTTAGTATTGTTTTCAGTAAAGTTCATAGCAGTTAATCTTGTCCCATTAAAATGTTACTTACAGTATATCCCATGGCAGTTCATATGTTTTTATTTCTTTTCTTGAGCTTAAGGAAAAGCGAAAGGCATTACCAGTCGAATTTTCTTTCTGTGGTCATAATTTTGAAACTACCATAAACTTTTCTTCCTCTCATAACCATGCCTTTTTAGAGTCCATATTCCCACTCCATGACAATTCCACTACAAAGCAATGTACAGGTATTAGTTATGATGTTCTGTCTGGAATGGTGAATGTGAACACTCATTCATCCATGCAACACATGTATTGAGCTGCTACTATGTGTCAGGCATTGTTCTATGCTCTGGAGATACAGCAGTGGAAAAACCCACACAAAACTCTCCTCTCTCCTAAAGCTCATGTTCTGGTGAACTTTCTAATACACTGTTTAGAGGACCTGATAACTAGGACTTCTGACCTATCCTGGTACACACACGAAGAATCAGCTTTTCGTTTCAACCAGAAGCTCTTTCCTCTCTGGCTGTACTTTAATGGTTTAATGGAATATCTCAGTTTTAGAAAAACGTTCCTATTCTCCATCAAAAATGATATAAGATTGGGAAAACAGAAATCTGAGTGTGATTTAGATCATACTTCTCATTGTGTAAATACAGTATATCCTACCTCCACAGATTTCTTATACTCTTATATACTCCAGAATGTATACCTGGGCTTGACTTCAAGCTCCTGGGCCTGCGGAAATCAGACCCTTTAGGGCCATCATTCAGAATCTGCAGACATTTACTGAACTTGTAAATGTCTTTTTTAAGACATTTGTGTCCTAAAAGTGCTTGTCACATGGCTAGACGCAATCAAATCATCATCCCATTTATTCCTCACACCAATTCTGTAAAAGAAAGAACAGGTGTTCTTAATCTTCATAGACTTTGGGTTTCTCAGCAAGATGTGCAATGACTTACCCAAGATCTATAAACCAGTAAGTATTCCATTGGAATATGAAAATCATTCTTTAAATCATTCTTTAACTCTATGATCCTTGCCTCCTAGTGTCTTATGGGGGACTCTTTTTCCCTCTTGATCACGTTCACTGAAAACATGCATGCCAACATAACACACACAGTAGCCTTGGTCTTTATTTAGAACAAGTATATTCAATTATTCTGACTGTTCAATGCCTATTATTTCCTTTAGATTCCACATTTGCATGGAAACATCAAGTGGGGACAGCAAGGTATTGGTGATAATGAAAAGACCATTCACTAGTATATGACTGAGAGTTTGAACATCTATCCCTATTCCATTTGGTATTGGTAAATCTGAGACCTGAGCAGTTTCTAAACAGAAATTCATGCAAAAACAGAGGAAAAGTCCAAGACATCTGTATGAGCAGTGAAATGTATGAATATTCTATCATACTACTGGTTAGTAGGGAAAAGCCTTCAGTTTTGACTCAACCTCAGAAGTTAATTAGATGGAAGCACCTATACTAATCTTCTGCAGGCCTCCCTGTGTTCTGTTTCTGTTTTGTTTATTCTACCTGCCTACTATACTTACTATATGGGTTGATGTACTGGACATCATTTGATATTGCGAATCCAGAGGGTTTTGTGGATCACTAAGTCTGTTCTCAATTATACGCAAGGATGGGGAAGACAGAAAAAAAAAGAGAAAAATCTATAGGTGATAATTCGTCATGGCTCAGTAGAATCAACTGTTTTTTTCTACCCCAGCTCCCACTGGACCTTTCCACAAAGCTTCTAACAACCAGAAAGCAAACTGATTTTCTGCCAGTTTCTTCCATTCTCCTGTGGCCCTGTGATGGAGGTGGTAATGAGGAAGATAAAGACCCTAAAGGCCAGTAGCAAATGGAAGTCATCAAGTGGCCTGAAGCATCAGGCAACTAGATAAACATCCCCAGAAGAGTTGAAAATTGACTGCTGTCATGAGTGGGAAAAGTCAGCTGCAGTCAGATTATTGATTATTTTGTAGTAGAAAAATTATCCCCAGTGTTTGAATCTTTGGAAACATGAACAATGAAAGGGTTTTCAATAAATAACCCAAGTTGATTTGATAGGGATCTGAATCAGGCCCCTGCAAAGGTAAGAAACATAGGAGGCAGCCATACCTTTAAATTCAGTCGTTGACAGAGTCAAATATGATCATTGATAATCACACCCCAGATATTTCATTTTTATTTTTTCTACCTCTGCAAAAATAATACTTGCTCATCTCATCACATTGATAATGTACTGTCAACACTGAAGGAACAAACTGTGTGTGTTTTTTACGTTCGGGCCTAAGAATGTCACTCAGGTAATGTTCCTTCAAGACCCCAGGATATTACATTTCCTTCTGTGTTCCTCATCAGATCCTTTTTAATGTTCTAATCAGAGAACTTTGAAGCTCAAAGGTTATTTCCATCCTAAGCTGTTAAGATTACTTGCCTTCAATGACCCAGAACCTCTGAGTCCCTGTCTCTAAAAGACTGTTTTCAAATAATTCCATCACTACTTCATCCTGAAGGAGAAATAGAGCCATGCCTTTGCCCAAGTTACTCACCTCTTAAACAATTGGTTTAAATAAAAATATACATCTGAAAAACGGAAGATTCAGCACAATTCATGATTTAACAACCAGCATTGCTGGGCATGGTGGCTTACACTTGTAATCCCAGCAGTTTAGGAGGCCAAGGCAGGAGGATTGCTTGAGCCCAGGAGTTCAAAACCAGCTTGGGCAACATAGTGAGACCCTGTCTCAAAGGAGAAAAACCCAGTGTATTCAATGTTAGATATGAATGAGAGGATGAATCCAATGTTCTATACAAAGTAGTTTTATTTTTCTAAAACTTGAAGAATAAAAGTGTTTTTAGGCTTTAAGTTATTTTAGAATGCAGGTAGTCATGGAAAAGATGAGAAAGTTAGTTTGATGAGAGATTTTAAGGTCATCACATATCAAATGCTCCATTTGCCAGCCCTTCCAACAGTCAATAGATTCTAGAAAGAAAAAAAATAATAACGTGAGATGACTGCCAATGACCACTACCAGAAGGCTTCCACTCTCTAGGCCTCCATTTCCTCATCTGAAAAATGTGGGAGTTACTGGCTGTGCGCGGTGGCTCACGCCTGTAATCCCAGCACTTTGGGAGGACAGGGTGGGAGGATCACGGGGTCAGGAGATCGAGACTGTCCTGGCTAACACGGTGAAATCCCGTCTCTACTAAAAATACAAAAAATTAGCCAGGCATGGTGGCAGGCGCCTGTAGTCCCAGCTACACAGGAGGCTAAGGCAGGAGAATGGCATGAACCCAGGAAGTGGAGCTTGCAGTGAGCCAAGATCGCGCCACTGCACTCCTGCCTGGGCGACAGAGCAAGACTCCATCTCAAAAAAAAAAAAAAAAAAAAAAGGAAAACTGGGGGAGTTATTTTATATTATATTTAACATGCCTTCCAGTGCTGGCATTGCCTTAATTCAAATGCCCCTTCACAGTTCCTGTGGCTACTTCCTCAATAGGCTTTCTCTAGCTCCAAAAGAATTGGCTCCTTCTGTAGACTCAGAGTTTCTTTTCATAATTTATTTCTCACTGAAATGATGGAGGCCCTTGTCTGAGTTTCCGTGATAGGCAGAATTCTAAGATGGCCTGCCAATATTCTCAGCCGCTGGTGTATACACACCTTCTCCCAGTTATTCAATCCAACACCAATCTAGATACTGCTATGAAGGTATTTGCAGATGTAAATAAGGTCCCAAATCAGGACCTTAAGATGGTATGATTACTTAGATGGGACTAAACAGTTGCATAAGCACTTTAAAAGCAGAGTTTTATCTGGCTGGTGAGAGAAGAAGTCAGAGAGACAGGATCCAGGTGACTTGGAAGAAAGCAAACATTTATCTTGTGAACTGCCTTTGGGGACCACATGGCGAGATACTGTGGGCAGCTTCTAGGAGCTGAGAGGTCGCCCGCCAACAGCTAGAAGAAAACCAAATTCTGCCAACAAGTCAAATGAAATGAGAAGAGACCTTGAACCCAGATGAGAAATGCAGCCCCGGCCAGACACCTTGATTTCAGTTCACTGAGACCATGAGCAGAAAATCAAAGCATGCTGTGCCCAGACTTTTCACGCACAGAAACTGTGAATTAATGCGTTTATGCTATTTTAAACCTTTAAGTTCGTATTAATTTTTATGCCACAATAAAAGACTAATATAGGTCCTTTTAACCATAAAGGCCTGGCTTCTGTTGGCCTCCCCACTTTTCTTGCTTTAAATTTCCCTTAGCTTGGGAATTATTTATTCGTCTTCACATCTCTTCTCCGAAAAGACATGAGAAAGATTTACAGATAATATATTTGTAAATGGAACAACATTACATCATGTAGCCACAGCCACAACTTCCTGTCATTAGTGAAACTAAAGACATGAAATATAGTAATATGAATTAAATACCCAGTCACCCAGAGGAATGGAAAAATAAATCCAAACTGATTCCATGAAACTTTTAGCCAAAGTTTCAGGGTTCAATACAAACCCGGATATAATATCAATTCCTTTATTCGATTATTTAGAAATATTTAGCTAGCACTACGTCAGATAGCAAGGACACCATGATTGGCAAGACAGAAAAGGTTTCTGCCCTCATGGAGCTGATGGTCTACTGCAGTGTGGTCCAGTAGAAATATAATACAAGCCACATTTGTATTAGGTTGGTACAAAAGTAATTGTGGTTTGCCATTTGCATTTATTACCTTCAAAGATGTCAATAAAAACCAAGTGAAATTATTTCAATGTATTTTATTTAACCCACTGTATCCAAAATACCGTTCAACATGTAATCAATATACAAAATTACCAATGAGATATTCTGCATTCTTTTTTACTGTACTAAGTCTTCAAAATCTGGTCTGTATTTTATACTTACTATGTATCTCACTTCAGACTAGCCACACTTCACGTGCTCAATAGCCCTATGTGGCTCATAGCTACTGTACTAGTTTAATAAGCGTTAACCAGATGAACGGTGGGTAAAACTGTGTTCTAGAAGAAGGAAATAGCATAAGCAAAAGACCGGCAGTGCAAGAAGATCAATGTGCCCAAAGGCTAGAGGAAAGAAAGCAGAACATTTGCAGAAAATCACAAGTATTTCAGACACTGCTGGTGTGTGGATGGGGAAGGAAGAGGAAAGGCCCAACGCCCTATGGTCCGAGGCCCAACACCTCACTGCCTGCTGATATACTCTGTCAGCTCTGCTTCTTTCTACATTAGGTCCCTCATAAGTATATTGCTTTCTCTGTTTGGAAATTTTATTCTCTAAACCTCTCCTCCCAAGAGTATCTAACCTCTCATATCCTGTAAAATAGTAGGCTTAATTCTGCCACATTATCAGTGGCAATCACCCACGGAGAAGGCTACCACTGGGGCCCAAAATAGTTTTGCAGTGCCTCAGACATTTAGTTTATATTGCCACCACTCTGGGCTTCTCTACCTGACCCAGAAGTTTCTCTCTTCCTCTATAAAAGTGCTAATAATCGTGGCCGGGTGCAGGGGCTCACGCCTGTAATCCCAGAACTTTGGAAAGCCGAGGCGAGCGGATCACCAGGTCAAGAGATCGAGACCATCCTGGCCAACATGGTGAAACCCTGTGTCTACTAAAAACACAAAACGTTATCTGGGTGTGGTGGCACACGCCTGTAGTCCCAGTTACTAGGGAGGCTGAGGCAGGAGAATCGCTTGAACCCGGGAGGCAGAGGTTGCAGTGAGCCGAGATTGCGCCACTGCACTCCATCCTGGAGACAAGGCGAGACTCCGTCTCAAAATAAATAAATAAATAAAAGTTTTAAAAAGGAGTAATAATGATAGACAACAATTGCCACATATTAAGTACTTAAAATGTGCCAAGCTTTGCATTTCTCGATGGCGAGTGATGATGAGCGTTTTTTCATGTGTCTGTTGGCTGTATGAATGTCTTCTTTTGAGAAGGGTCTGTTCATATCCTTTGCCCACTTTTTGACGGGGTTGTTTGTTTTTTTCTTGTAAATTTGATTGAGTTCTTTATAGGTTCTGGATATTAGCCCTTTGTCAGATGAGTAGATTGCAAAAATTTTCTCCCATTCTGTAGGTTGCCTGTTCACTCTGATGGTAGTTTCTTTTGCTGTGCAGAAGCACTTTAGTTTAATTAGATTGATTCCATTTGTCAATTTTGGCTTTTATTGCCATTGCTTTTGGTGTTTTAGACATGAATTCCTTGCCCATGCCTATGTCCTGAATGGTTTTAAAATCACAATGAGATACCATCTCACACCAGTTAGAATGGCAGTCATTAAAAAATCAGGAAACAACAGGTGCTGGAGAGGATGTGGAGAAATAGGAACACTTTTACACTGTTGGTGAGACTATAAACTAGTTCAACCATTGTGGAAAACAGTGTGGCGATTCCTCAGGGATCTAGAACTAGAAATACCATTTGACTCAGCCATCCCATTACTGGGTATATACCCAAAGGATTATAAATCATGCTGCTATAAAGACACATGCACACGTATGTTTATTGCGGCACAATTCGCAATAGCAAAGACTTGGAATCAACCCAAATGTCCATCAGTGACAGACTGGATTAAGAAAATATGGCACATATACACCATGGAATACTATGCAGCCATAAAAAAGGATGAGTTCATGTCCTTTGCAGGGACATGGATGCAGCTGGAAACCATCATTCTCAGCAAACTATCACAAGAACAGAAAACCAAACAGCGCATGTTCTCACTCATAGGTCAGAACTGAACAATGAGATCACTTGGACACAGGAAGGGGAACATCACACATCGGGTCCAATTGTCGGGGGCCGGGGGGAGGAGGGATAGCATTAGGAGATATAGCTAATGTAAATGATGAGTTAATGGGTGCAGCACACCAACATGGCACATGTATACATATGTAACAAACCTGCACATTGTGCACATGTACCCTAGAACTTAAAGTATAATAAAAAAAAAAAATGTGCCAAGCTAAGTGCTTTACACGCATTATCTCCTTTAACCCTCACAAGAGCCCTCTCTGTCAGGCTGCTTCATTATCCTTTGTTTACAGGCAAAAACTGAGGCTTAGAGTAGTGAAGTGATTTGATCAAAGTAATGCAGCAAATAGGAGGTACAGTTGGGATTCAAACCCAAGGAGTCTAAATTTGCATAGTTTACATTAAGTTATACTGCCTCACCTCCCTCTACACACACATGCACACATGGGTGCATGCACAAGTACACACAGAGTAAAAGCTAAGGCTCTGAGAAATACATGGTCAAGTTCGACCGAGCCCTCAAGAAGGTGAGCTGGTGGTCATTCAGAGGAAGGAGAGATGAGAAGATGGTCTTAAAGTACTAGGATGTGGCACCAGGAAGAGAAAGGGTATCAGGACTGACCTGCCAACCGTGCTTTCTGAGTACCCCTGTCTGGGCCAGGATTTATGCCTGCTCATCCTTACCTTGGACTATACAAGAGAAACATGGGTGAGAAATACTGAATTGCTATTAAAGTTGATATTGTTGGGCCAGTCACTCCTTGAGATACACACACACACACATACACACACACACACACACACACACACACACACACACACCAACCTTCCAGAGGTACTTCTCTGTACATTGTAATGTAATTGGTGTCTCAGGGCTACTGGGCCCATTTATTGCCTCTGTTCTTGCCTTTGATCCTCTAGAGAAGAGGTGATGGATGGCAAATGCAGGAGCCACCTTGCCAGTCATTCTAAGCAAATAGAATCACTAACCAATTTCCTCCCAACCTCATCATCTTTGTCGAGTTGTTCCCCACCCCCATCTTTGTGGAGAATAATTAAACTTGCAAGCACTGGGCATCGTTACTTAAAGCTAACTGCGATATTCAAAAACAACCCCAAAGATTTTTTTTCCTGGTCTGCTGCCCTGGATTAAAGGTGGCTTTGATTTGTTTTGTTCTGATTTCTTGCTGCGGGTGATACCTAATTTGCCATTGTGCTTTAACAACAACTCTCTTTAAATACTAGAAGACAGTTCTGACCGTGGCAGGGGGAGATGGAGGCAAAGACGCCCGCCCAAACTCTACAGAGACTGAATCAGGATAAACAACCTAATTATTTAACTCTTTCTTCAGCTACTGGCTTCCTCCTATTACCCAGGAGAACATTTGCTTAGTTCCTCTAATGCACACCATTTGTCTTTCATCTGTCTTTGCAAATGGATACTTGGTAACTTTGATACAGCACTACCCAACACAGCTGTGTGGGTGTGCACACCCTCATAGTGCTTGAAAATTGTCATGGAGATTGAGGTCTAAAAAAATCAGTCATCAAAATTGTCTTTTAAGGGGCACCGGATGAAGAGAATTGTGCCCCTTCCAACAGTGGTTTACAAAGTGTAATCCCTGAACCAGCAACATCCACACCACCTGGAAACCTAGAAGTCTAAATTCTGGCCAAACATGGTGGCCCACACCTGTAATCCCAGCGTTTTGAAAGGTCAGAGTGGGAAGATAACTTGAGGCCAGGAGTTTGAAACCAGCCTAGGTAACAAAGCAAGACCTCGTCTCTACCAAAAAAAAAAAAAAAAAAATCCAGATTCTTGGGCCCCACACCAGCCCTACTGAATCAGAAACTCTGAGAGTGGGAAAGCCTGCATGATTCAGGTGGATCTGAAGCACGCTAAAATTTCAGGACCACCGAATCTAGAGTTAGAGAAACTCTGGTTAAAAGTCAAGAAGACACCCGTCTCTACCAAAAATACAAAAAATTAGCCAGGTGTGGTGGCAGGCACCTGTAATCCCAGCTACTCAGCAGGCTGAGGCAGGAAAATCACTTGAACCTGGGAGGGGGAGGTTGCAGTGAGCCAAGATCATGCCATTGCATTCCTGCCTGGGCAACAGAGCCAGACTCTGAGACTATGTCTAAATAAATAAATAAATAAATAAATAAATAAATAAATAAATAAAGGCAAGAAGGCAGAGTAGAGGGAAAAGTGACTTTATTTTTAACCGTGGTTTTCAACATTGGATGCATACTAGAATCATCTGGAGAGTTCTAAAAATACTGATGCCCAGGTCTTACTCCCAGAAGCTCTGGCTTAGTTGGTCTGATATGGGGCCTAGGCATTAGTAGTTTTTCAAAGCTACCCAGGTAATTCTAATGTGCAACGAGGACTGAGAGTCACTATTTTTAGAAATATAGGGGAGGATGTCATCTGGAGATCTTTACCTTTTTAGTTATCACCTGGTCCATGCCCTGTTTTGGATCAGGGGAGTGCTAGGATGGCTCATGAGAAATCAGGAGATATTACCAGTTTGAGAAGGGGAAGGAAAGGCAGCTAACGTGCACTGAATGTCTGCTATGCACCAAGCACTATGCTAGGCACTATGTCCACACATCCTTGAACAGATAGATTTACTGGCAGCAATCGCGATTGAGCATCCAAGGGAAGGAATTAGAATAAGGAGATGATTAGTTCACAGGAGCACACACAGAGAAGCTTCTCATTATAACCACTCAAGGAATAAACGCACAAATTTGTAAAGAGCCAAGCATGTATTTGGGATGAGTTAGGTAGATCCCAGTTTAGTTGCAGAAGGCTGGACTAAATGACCTAATATTTCCTCAAAATTTATTCTAGAATACTGTGAAAAGGCATGTCAGATACAATCTGGAAGCTATTTCTGCACATTCAAAATGATGGAGAAAACTGAGGTACTATCTCCCAAACCATTCTCACTGAAAACTTTGAGATGGCTCAGGCAACCTTAAAGAAGAATGAGGTTAAGTATTACACCCATTTTATAGACAAGAACAGTGGTTCTCAATGTATGGTCCCTGGACCAGCAGCACCAGTAGCACCTGGGAACTTGTTAGAAATGCAAATTCTCCATCTCCATCCCACTTCTACTGAATGAAATACTCCAAGCATGGGGCCTTGCAATCTGTGTTTTAACATTCTCCCAGGCAACCCTGATGCATGCTTGAGAACCAGTTTTAGAACCACAGTTCTAGTGAGTTCGTTCAACTGATCCTCAAGGATGGAGTCATTTTTAAATTTTTTTTCACATCAGCAAGTATTCACTGAGGAGCCTGCCTATCTATACCCCAACCATGCCCTTCTCTGAATTGTACTGGAAAACTAAGAGATGCAAGGCTGCAGTGAGGACTGGCAATGTGGCTGGCGGGAAATACTAGAGACTGAGGCTCCAAATCATATAATGTGCTTGTAATGTGACCCTACAGCGGTCACCTAACAAAATCTAGCAGATGGCAGGTGTTCAATAAATATTTGGCAGCTAAGTACCTGTAAGGATGATAGTGCTGAAGGAGACAGGATGTAATGAAGGAAGCAGGAGTCAGACATATCTCACTTTGGGTCCTGGCTCTGCCTTTGAACTAGCTCTCTGATCTTAAGCAAGGCACTTCCCATTTTAGCCTCAGTTTTCTCAGCTATAAGATGGGGGAGAGAGATTCTGATTACATGATCACTATAGGCTCTGTTGACATCTAAACTGTTCTGTTTCAAAATGAGCCAGGCACGATGGCTCGTGCCTGTAATCCCAGCCACTATGAGAGGCCGAGGCAGGCGGATCACCTGAGGTCAGGAGTTCAAGACCAGCCTGGCCAACATGGTGAAACCCCGTCTCTACTAAAAATACAAAAATTAGCCGGGCATGGTGGCGCACGCCTATAGTCCCTGCTACTCGGGAGGCTGAGGCAGGAGAATCACTTGAACCTGGGAAGTGGAGGTTGCAGTGAGCCGAGAGAACGCCACTGCACTCCAGCCTGTGTGATAGAGTGAGACTCTGTCTCCAAAATAAATAAATAACAACAAGAACAACAAAATCTACACTGTGATCTCGAGACAGTTTAGTGATCCAGTTTCTATAAAGATAGGGCTATATAAATACAAAATGTACTGAAGCCTCAAGATACATTTCATATACAGGATCAATTTCCAGCACCCAGCAAAATACTACTATTTAACACCAACGGAAGTGGTTTAATCATTAATGTGTGGCATGCAACCACCTGATTAAACACTGTCATAACTCACTTAATAATTAGAGCTTTCAACTGTCTGAGTGGTACACAGGAGTATTTCTTCATGGTAGGAAGTTGTTTGCAGTAGCTGGGAAACATTATGGACAAATAACTGGGGCAAGCTGCTTGTGTTCATTAGGATCATAGAACTGGAGGAACCCCTCAATAACCTTTAAACATTTGAAGGTGAAAAGTATTAGCAGAGTCAAGAAAAACCCTACATACAGATTATCAGGAAGAAATGCAAATAGTGAAAAGAGCAAGGGCGATGGAAAGAGGCCAGACCCAAATTCAAATCCCTGCTCCACGGTAACTGTGTGAACTCAGACATGCTATTTAGCATCTCTAAGCCACAGACTCATCTGTGAAGAGGAGATAATAACACCTGCCTCATAAGGCTGTTCTGAGCATTAAGTAGAACAATGGACTAGGTGTGAGAGTCTGGTATAGACACACCCCCATCCCACCAAGCTTAAGTGCTCCATCAATTAGAGATGACGTTATTATTCTGAATTGCCTTTGCATGTGAAAGCAAAGAGAATTGTGAGATCCCTGCTGCCTGCAACTTCATCAAAAAAAAAAAAAAAAAAAAAGACTTGACAAGAACCTGCTGCCTACTCTGTACAGGATATTGTGAGGCATAGCCAAGAAATGGTAGGTGGAATCACACAGAATTCCAGTATTTGACCATTTTACCAACAAACGCACCAATGTTATGTGGTTCAACCTAAGATAGGAGGCTGTCCCTCATTTTATATAAAGTCTGATCCTGTCAAGAAATGGTTGATGCCCAGAAAAACAATATCAATCCCCAAATATTTAACTAAGTCCTAAGTTGAATATATAGTAGACCCCGTTATCCACAGTTTCTCTTTCCGTGGTTACAGTTAACTGTAGTTAATGGAGGTCTGAAAATACGTGAGTACAGTAAGATATTTTGAGAGAACATTTATATGACTTTCATGACAATATGTGTAATAATTGTTCTATTTTATTTTTGATTACTGTTGTTAACCTCTCACTGTCCCTAATTTATAAGCTTTGTCATAGGTATGTATGTATAGGGAAAAAACATAATGCTATATACATGAAGTTTGATACTATCTGCAGTTTCAGGCATCCACTGGGGTCTTGGAACATATCCCTCCAGGGTAAGGAGGGACTACTGTAAAGCAAAATGTGCAGTGCAGGGAGGCAGTTGGTGGCCCTAGAGGTAACAAATGTTCTATTTTGGCTGAGTGAATGACCGGACTCACCACTATTTTGATACCAAAATAGCTACCCTTTAGCCACCCACCTGGCCCCACTCCTTTCCTTGTCAGTCATGGATATGAGGGCAGTGGAACACTGAGCCTCTGCTGCAGAAGCCCTACATGCCAAAGCCCCCACTGGGGAGCCGCCCAGTTCCAGGCAAAGGAATTCAGCACAGCCAAAGCAAGGTTGAGATGAATAACTAGATTTACTCCTTGAGACTCCGAGAGCCTCCAACGGGAACAGGCTGTTTCCCAGAGCCAGTCTCAGCTGATAAGAGGCAGCAGATGACTCTTTCCAAGTAACAGTCATTATGATGCCTGTAACCTTTTTATTATAAAAATACATGCATAACCCGCAGAGCCCTACTTACTTGCACTTTCTTGGATGGCTGCTGGGTTTCACACAGGCCAGATTAGATACATTCTGACTTGTTCAGGCACTGTCAGTTTAGGTCCCTTCCTCCTGGAAGCAACAAAACCAGGCAAAGAGATTAATAAGGCCCACTACATCCAAGGAGAAATTGGGGGGCACTTTCTTAGCCAGAGGTTGCTCAAAGACAGCCCCATCCCAGTTGATGAACCTGTCTACCATGTACATGGTGTCTAGCTGATCCTTTTTTCCCCCTACACAGCCTACTCAGACATAGCCTGTATTTTACCCTTGTCAAATGGGGGAGGGTAGCGCATCCCTTCTGTAGAGGATAAAGACCACACAGCTTCCGGCCTGGACACTGCTCATGCTCTCCCTTGAGGGCAGTGGGTAACTTTCTGGCTGGCCCTCTCACAGGCAGGACATACATCCCCGGTTTCACATTTACTTAACAAACAATTATGTAACAGTTTCCATGTGCCAGGCACTATTCTAGCCACTATACACATATCAACTCATTTATTATCCTCCTAAGAACCCTGAGAAGTACAGTCACATGCTGCATAATGACATTTCAGTCAAGGATAGACCACATATATGCTGTTGGTCACATAAGACTATAATGGAACTGTCTTATACAGACACACAATTTTTTATCATTTATATCATTTATCATTTTTATTATTTATATATATAAATTATATTGTGTATAAATGATATTGTGTGTTAGATACACAAATACTTCCCTTTGTGTTACAATCGCCTACAGTATTCAGTACAGTCACATACTGTACAGGTTTGTAGCCTGGGAGCAATAGAACATAACACATAGCCTAGGTTCCCAGTAGGCTATACCATCAGGGTTTCTGTGAGTGCACACTATGATGTTCACACAATGATCACATTTCTTAAGGAGACATTTCTCAGAACATATCCCTGTCATTAAGTAATGCATGGCTGTATGTACAGTTATTAAGCCCATTTTACAGATGAGAAGCCTGGGGCAGAGAAAGATGAAGTAACTTGCCCAAGGTCACAGAGCTGCTAAGTAGGAGAGCTAGGATTTGACCAGGCTAGGATTTGAGCTGGTAAGTGGGAGAGCTGTTATTATCTCCCCTTCACAGATGGGTCTGTGGCTTAGATATGCTAAATGGCATGTCTAAGTTCACACAGCTACTGCGGAGCAGGGATTTAAATCCGGGTCTTGCCTCTTTCCATTGCCCTAGCTCTTTTCACTATTTGCATTTCTTCCTGATAACCTGTATGTAGGGTTTTTCTTGACCCTGGCTCCAGAGTTTGTTCTCTAAACTACTAGAATATCCTACCTCTTGAAGTAAGAATTTTTTAAGGGATAGGTAGAGGCAGAGGGAAGGGCAGAGGCTCTACCCACAGACGCAGCCACTTTCACCACGGCTTGAATTGAGAGGCTCTAAAATGTTTTTCCCTTGCCTTGCTGCATCAGAGTTCATGCTGTGCTCCCTCTTCTGAGGCATCCAAGGTCCTCACTCAATTATGAATAAAACTTGGCAGGAACAGTACAGTTATCATTGGTCATTAACACCCAGGCCCAAAGCATGTTATCACATTCAAAGTCAAGCAGACTTCTGAGAATCTGGGTCCCTGAAGAGGCAAGTTGTGAAGATGAGGAAGAGAGTTTAAGAAAGGTCTATGGCTGTCAAAGTTGCCTAGGAGAGAAAGGCCTGAGGATGATGATGATGAAGATACACAAACAGCCTAAGGGATTTTATGAAAATATTGGGTGCCTCAGCAGCAAGACCCTACAAGAAGAAATAAGACTACACTGAAAACAAACTTTACTCTTTCCTGGTTTGCCCCCCCAGTCTTGCTTCATAAACTACACGCAACTCAAACCTGACATATGGCAGCTAGGTTCTCTTCTGCAGTGGCAGAGGATCCCAGGTTAATCAACAAGGCTCCTGGTTAGGCAAGTGTCCAAACTCACACTTATCCTCTTCTTGGACAAAGATACAGTCCTCGGTGAAGCCTGTCCCATGCTCACCCACGCTAGGGCAGCATTTGAGAAAACAAAGCAGCAACAAAGCATCCAGGTCAGAAGGCACAAGAAAAGCCTCACATGGGCTGGATAAGCTGGGGTTATTGACTGTGGCGGTGACCGGCAGATCCTCTCAGACCGTTACAACCCAGATTCCCAGCTGGTTGTGACTGCACAGCCCACACACTCTAACGACTCAGCTTCTCTCATTATGATTAAGATTATGATTAATGTTTCATTTATCAAACATTTGATACGTGCTAGGCACTGTTATTAGTGTTTTACATGTATTAACTCATTTAATCTTCATAACAATGTTATTAAGTAGGTATTGTTATGCCTAGAAAGACTGATGCTCTGAAAAGTAGCAGGCCAGAGGTCACAGCTACAAAGTGGAAAATTGGGGTCTTTCTCTCTGTCTCAAAAGTCACCTTCTCTATTTCTTTTTTTCTTTTTCTTTTTTTTTTTTTTTTTTTGAGACAGAGTCTCGCTTTGTCACCCAGGCTGCGGTGCAGTGGTGCAATCTTGGCTCACTCCTAGCTCCGCTTACTGGGTTCACGCCATTCTCCTGCCTCAGCCTCCCAAGTAGCTGGGACTACGGGCGCCCACCACCACGCCTGGCTATTTTTTTTTTTTTTTGTATTTTTAGTAGAGGCAGGGTTTCACTGTGTTAGCCAGGATGGTCTCGATCTCCTGACCTCATGATACACCCGCCTCGGCCTCCCAAAGTGCTGGGATTACAAGCATGAGCCAAGCATGAAAACCTACTCAGTTCCATCTGCATACTTGGTGTTTAGATGAGTATGGATATTATTATTTCACATGGGATACTGTCCCTTAAGTGACATGGTCTCTTGCTTTGCCATGAAACTATGTTTTGTTTCCTCCCTGTGAGAAGAGAGATTTAAGAGATTTATTTAGTTTGTTTCAGGGAGCCAGAGCCAGGCCAAGTAAGTTTTCCTCCAATATGCTTTCTTTGGACTATAAAGGGAGTTCCTACATGGGCTTCAGTTAGGGAGTGCACGACAATCAATTCTCCCTCCCTCCACACCTAAGGGTTTGTGCAGATCCTGAAGATCATTCCAGGTACACTGTGGTAGGCCAGCATAACAGAGTCATTCATTACCTTGACTTCTAGTCTCCCCTATGTTCTCAGCACTTCCTTGGCCCTGTTCTTTCTAATCCGCCCCTTAGGACACAGAGGTACTCTAGGAGCCTTTAAATGGCTCCAAAGCAGATGCCCTTGCTCTCCATCCAGGTCATTCTGACAAAGGGACTGATTGGACCCAGAAGAATCAGGGAGGTTTTAGTCCCAGCGCAGCCTGGCAAGTCTGCTTGTTGACCTGCCTGTTTCTCCCCATCTGGACCCATCTTACACGTAATGTTTATTGCCAGAGTTTGTTTGCTAATGCCAATAATAATGCCCTAATGCATCTAATGGCTCTCCGATGCCTCCAGAATCAAACCGAAACCTCGCAGCCTGGTCTTCAAGGCCATCTGTTACCTGGCCTCTGTCTAATTTTCCATATATCCCATATAAATTCTACTCATTCCAGAATGGAGGATGGTTTACTATTAACAACTTCAGCAGAATGATTAACAGCTCACACTGTGGAGTCAGACTCAGTTTAGGGACCTGGTTCTACACCTGTTAGCTGCATGGCTTTGGGAAAATTCCTTAGCCTCTCTGGACCTCAGTTTCCTCATCTGTAAAAAGGAGATACCAACAGTACCTGTCTCATAAGGCCAGTATAAGAATTACATGATATAATCAATAGAAATAAGTCTCTAAGCATAGTGTCTGGCTGGCCCCTAGTAAACACTAAATAAGCATTAGCTACTAATATTGTTATTTGTTGTAATTGTTACAAAGCTGAGTAGTTCTAAAAGTCACTATGCCTAATGCCTATCTAATTGGCCATATTGCTGGCTGGATTTCAGGTAACTCACAGTGACCTGCCATGTCGCTCTACTTCCCTTTTATATACCTCTCAACCACCATCCTCTGGATGGAGATGATTATAATTTGCATGCTGTTGAGCTGTGTTCACCACCTCCCTCTTTTTGCTCTCTGCTAGTGTGGGAGCAACTTGATAGGCCAGCAGAAGCTGCAGAGGCAGACATGGAGGGGAAGCAGCACATTTGCCAACTAGGGTTTCAGAGGGAAGCAGCTCTGGGAACTGACATTCAGGCTTTGACCCACCCCCCCACCGCCTTCCCCCTGCCAAGTTCTGTCCATTCTCCTGGGAACCCATGGTCGGTCTTGGGGGATACATAGAGATTTTGGATGAGCTTTGTCCAGGCATCTGCGTGAAACAGCTCCGGGATAGTTCCCTCTATCATATCAGGTCAATTTCAAATTTGCAGCCAAGGTTCATCCTGAGCTGCTGAAGTAATTCACAAGGTAGTCACAGAAGTGGCTCACCCTATATAAAGACTAAGGATCCCAGCTTAAGCTTTTTGCATGGGTCCTTTGCTATACCCCAGCTGTGGTGAGCAGAACAGCTCCCAGCAAGGTCACTTCCAGTTCCTTCCCATCCATTTACAGATGTGCTTTGTACTTCTGTTAGAACAGGGATCCTCAACTCTGGCTGCACTTTAGATTCACCTGCAGAACTTCTGAAACATACCAATGTTGGGCCACCCCTAAGACTAATTAAATCTGAATGTCTGGGAGAGGGACCCTGAAGTTGGTAAGATTCTTGTTGTTGTTGTCATTGTTTTTAATTAATTAATTAATTTATTTTTTAGTGTTAGGTTCAGGTTCAGGGGTACTTGTACAGGTTTGTTACATAGGTAAACTTGTGTCACAGGGGTTTGTTATACAGATTATTTCATCACCCAGGTATTAAGCCTAGTACCCATTATTTTTCCTGATCTTCTCCCTCCCTACCTCCACCCTCCAAAAGGCCCCAGTATATGTTGTTTCCCTCTATGTGTCCATGTGTTCTCATCATTTAGCTCCCACCCATAAGTGAAAACATGTGGTATCTGGTTTTCTGTTCCTGTGTCAGTCTGCTAAGGATAATGGCTTCTAGCTCCATCCATGTCCCTGGAAAGGACATGATCTCATTCCTTTTTTATGACTGCTGGGTATATACCCAAAGAAATGGAAATCGTTCTATCATAAAGACACATGCATGTGGATGTTCATTGTAGTAAAATTCACGATAGCAATGACATGGAGCTGGTAACATTGACAAACTCCTAAAGTGGTTCTAATGTGTGGCCAGGACAGAGAACAAGATTAGATGAGAAATGTAGCTTCATAACCAATTTCCTGGTGTCCATGTCATTCTCCTCCTTGAACCCATCTATGTCACTTCTTACTTGAAATACAAAGTTCAAGAAACCCCCGATATGACCCTGTTTATTTTTTGCTATCCCTACCCATGCACTCTACCCTATAGCCACACCTGGTTCTTTCCCAGTCCACAGACACAACACCTATACTAGTCTCATTGAAATGTTGCTCACACTGTTTACCTGACCTAGGATATCCCCACTACTTTTCCAAAAGCGGTGGTTTTCAAATGTGAGTATGCCTCAGAATTTCCTGGAGGGCTTGCTGAAATACAACTTGCTAAGATCCACCTCAGAGTGTCTGATTTTGAAGGTCTAATATGGACCTGAGATTTGACCTGCTAACAAATTCTCAAGTCATGTTGATGCTGCTGGGCAAAATATCACATTGTGCTGCTCTCTCCTCAAGTTTCCAAATGGCCTCTTTCAAATTGATAGTGAGGTTCCAGGAAGAAATCACCCTAGTTGGATCTGCCCTTGGCAAACTTCAGGGGAGAACAGGATTGCCTTCAGCATCCTTCTAGCTCACTTTATTACCTCCTCATTGCCACCCTCCTACTTCCAAGCACTCAAGGTTTTTATACTGGTTAATACTTGCTCAAAATGCTCCACAGCAAAGGTTCTTGTGTTCCAGCCAGACTCTTATGCCCTCCGGTCTCCAAACTCTGCTAAGATGTTCTGTTGATAATATAACAACAGAACATACAGAAAAGTCTGTGGTTAATTAAGCGCAACATGGACTCTGGGGTCAAACAGGTCTGGTGGACTTGTGGATCCACCACTTCTCCGCTGTATAGCACTGCAAAATCACTAAGCTTCTCTGAGGCTACATTTCTTTATCTGTAATATGAGGATATCATGCATACCTTGCAGGGTAAGTATGAGGAATAAAATAAAATAATGTATGTAAAGAATAAACCTGACATATGTTAAGCATTCAATAAATACTTGCTGTTACAAATGCATTAAAACTTTACTATTAGTAACTGGTGGGAGATTGCCTAGGTAGCCCTTGCATTTTAACAGCAACCTTGTTAGTGAGGATCTCTGGGGAAACCCTCCATTTTTGCACTGTTGCCAGAATGATCTTTTCAGAATATAAATTGAATCACTTTGTCCCTCTGTTTACATTTTTTCTCATTGCTTCCCTCTTGCTTGTAGAATAAAACCCTAAATCCTTAAATGACTTATATGCCCCCATATTCAGTGGTTCTTAACTGGGGAGTATTTGGAAATTTGGGGACATTTTGGTTGTCATAAATACCAAGGGGGGCAGTATTCGCATTTAATGTGCAGGGACTGGGACACTAAACCTCCTGCAACCTTGCATATGCAAACCAGCCCTCCCCACCCCCATGAAAACCTGTCCCACCCCAAAGCCAATGGCACTTGCATTGAGAAACACCCCAGTCAAACTCCCTAGCCTCACCTCCTATCACTTCCTTGCTCTGTGTACTCCAGCCACCCTGGCCTTGTTTTTAGTCCTCCACAGCACCTTGGACATGCTGTTCTTTCTACTTGGAAAGCAGGTCTTTTCTGATGGATCGTTTAACTCCTACTGACCCTTCAAATCTCAGCTTCAGTGATACTGCTTCGTGGAGGCCGTAACTCACTCCCCGTTATTGTATATACCTCCTTAGAACTGTATTCCTTTCCTTCAGAATATTTATCTTCGTTTATAATTGTGTACTCTGTAACTTTTTTGAATTATTTGATTAATGTTTGCCTCACACATAAGACCACAGGTTCCAAGAAAGCAAGCATCACATCTGTTTTTGCTCACCATTATACACCCAGTACCTAGCCCAATGCTTGGCTAGCTGTAGGTACTCTCTCTCTCTCTCTGAGAAATGAATACTCACATAGGTAGCCCCTAGTCTTAATAAAGTCTTTAGGGAGAGGGGGCAGTTATTAACATGCTCTGCTCTTAGAGGTCTTAGAACAACTGGTTCCTACTGAACTCTTCGAGGTAGGAGGGGGAACTAGATAGAGTAGAAAGGTGCTTCCCTGTCATTATTCTGTTTGCATTCAAGCTTATTAGAATGCAATGGTTGGTCACAATGTTTATGTTACAGTTTCTACACATAGACATTCTGATTGATTGCTTGCTTCCAATCCTAAATATATTAAAACAAATGAAAGATTGTTTAAAGCATGTTGTCTATTTACTTTTTGATGCTTCTAAGACATGCGGGGTACCTGTCCAATTTTTGGCAAATTTGAAAAATACCCTGTCAGGAGCGTAACAGTCTTGGAATATGGTACTACATGTGATAGAGCTACTTACACCTCAACTCTCTAGTGAACTCTGCATTAAAAATCAAGACATTAGGCTGCTTCAGCTTTAAGTAGCTTGGGAGTTGGTTTGTTTGTATGTTTAATGCCATAGTCCAGGCAATAAGAAAGAATGAGAAAAAGGAAGAGCAGGAGTATGTGTTTGGTGCATAAAAGAAATGCTGATTCTAGCTGGGTGTGGTGGACCAGATCTGTAGTCCCAGCTACCCAGTAGGAGACTGAGTCTGGAGGATCACTTGAGCTCAGGAGTTTGAGACCAACCTGGGCAACATAGTGAGACCCTGTCCCCCTGCCGCAAAAAAAAAAAATGCTGATTCTGTTCCAGTGTGACTAGAACCCAATAAGCAAAGGGGAAGGTAATCTAAGATGAGGTCATAGAGGTAGCTAAGACCAGGTTAGTTAAAATTTTTGTCCATTCCTGTGAGTAGGCTGGGAGCCATGGGAGGGTTTTGAGCAGAGGAGCAGTGTGATCTAACTTATTTTTAAAACAGATCACTTTCAGTACTGTTTAAAGAAAAAATGTGTGGAGGAGGGTTGATGTGTGAGCAGGTTGCAGGGTGTAAAGGACAGAAGCAGCCAGGCCAGTTAGGATACTATTGTGATAATTCAGGTGAAAGGAGATGGAAATTATTGACCAGATGGTAGCAGAGAAGGCAGTAAAAACCGATTGGATCTTAGGTATATTTTGAAAGTAGAATGTGACGTGTGAGAGAAACAGAAATCAAGGATTCATTTTTTATTCAACAAATATTTACCAAACACCTACTATGTGCCAGGTAGTGTTTTATGTGCTTAGGATATAGCAGTGAACAAGGCAAACAAAAATCTCCATCTTATTTGAGTTTACTTTTTGTTTTGTTTTGTTTTGTTTTGTTTTCAGTCAGAGTCTTGGCCTGTTGCCCAGGCTGGAGGGCAGTGGCAGGATCTTGGCTCACTGCAACCTCCAATTCCCAGGTTCAAGTGATTCTCATGTCTCACCCTCCCGAACAGCTGGGATTACAAGCATGCACCAACATGCCTGGCTAATTTTTTCTATTTTTAGTAGAGATGAGGTTTTGCCATGTTAGCCAGGCTGGTCTCAAACTCCTAGCCTCAAGTGATCTGCCCACCTCGGCCTCCCAAAGTGCTGGGAATACAGGCATGAGCCCCTGCACCTTGCCTGAGCTTACTTTTTAATCCATAATAGATAACATGTTCTGAGCACTTCCTGTATTCTAAGCACTTTGCATTCTTAACTCATTTAATTCTCACTACAATCTAATAATGTATGTGTGTATGGTATTACCTCCGTTTCTCAGATGAAGAAACTAAGGCACAGAGAGGGTAATTAAGTCTCTTGAGTCTCACAGCTGATAAGTAGCAAAGCTGTGTTTCCAATCCAGGAAATTATGTTTGAGAGTGTGAGTTCAAAGCACTTCGTTCTACTGCTTCCTTACCAGGTCAGTATTCCCACAACAGGACTAAAGCTGGACCACCTGGGTGAAAACTAGGGATGTAACTGCTAGATGACTCAAAGTTTTTTGGCCTGAAAAACTGTAAGGATGTACTTGACATTTACAAGAGCTTGATTCTGAATATAAATTGGTAGCCTGGGCACAGAAAGATTTGGGCCAGTGAGTACTCTCTAAAATGTCCAATATTATTTGACACAAAAATGTTGTGTCATAGCACCGTGTAAGTGTTAGCTCTAATTATCCACTAGAATGGTTAAGTGGCATTCAAAAGGGCAGAATTTACCAGGCTTGCTGAGACCCTGACACACTGCCAGGCAAATCAGGAGGCTTTGGTCAGTGAAATCGCCCTAGGACTCTTTCATAGAAATCTGCCATCAAATGTGGTAGAAATACATGGGAACAAAAGAGATAAGGCAACCAGAGATTTGGAGATATACTGATAGAAATGGCTTCCATTTCTGTTGGATGCTTACCATGTTGTAGGCCCTATCCTAAGTAATGGCAATGTATTACATCATCTAATCTTCACAACAACCCTAGGAAGAAGATATTAGTATTTCCATGTATAAAACTGGGGGTCCGAAAGGTTTGGTGACATGCCCAGGCTCTCCTAGCTCAAATGTGGTAGCGGTGGGATGCAAACACACATCTGTTTGACTCCAAAGCCCACGCTGCTCCCCAGGAGGGTAAATTCTCCTGCTGTGCTCCCCAGTGAATCCTGTCCAGATCATCCACTTGCCTATATTTGAATTATTTCTAATACTTAAATCTGTACTTCTTTGTATATTTCTGTACATGCTTTGGTACAATCTCATTCAAACATATGTTCCATCTCTCCCATTTATTTTATAAGCTCACTGAGGTTGGGGCCCTGATTTGCTTATCTTGTTACTTTCCAGCAGTTTTAGTTATGGGAATCTGCCCACAAGTGAGTGTCTAATAAAGGTAGCTGATTGACTGTAATAAACTGTTCTAGAAATCTGCTGGTGATTCTGTATGCTTTCATCCAAGACAAGATTAATATCACAGTGGCAGGTAAAATAATAGCTGCCATTTCTTTAAGATTTAATTTGGCCTAAACATCTATACTATGCAAAGTACTTCCCATGCATTACCTCATTTAACTCTAAAAATATGAATCAGATACTTTAACTGCCTTTTAAAATTTATTATTATTATTATTATTATTATTATTATTATTTTGAGATGGAGCCTTGCTCTGTCACCCAGGCTGGAGTGCAGTGGCACAATCTCGGCTGATGTTTACCTCCATTTCCCAGGTTGAAGCAATTATCCTGCCTCAGCCGCCCAAGTAGCTGGGATTACAGGTGTTTGCCACCATGCCCGGCTAATTTTTGTATTTTTAGTAGAGACGGGATTTTGCCATGTTGGCCAGGCTGGTCTCGAACTCCCGACCTCAGGTGATCTGCCCACCTTGGCCTCTTAAAGTACTGGGATTTACAGGCATGAGCCACCACGCCCAGCCAGATACTGTAATTACAATCCCCATATTTCATGATTTAGCAGTCCCACTGCTGGGTATATACCAAAAAGAAAGGAAATCAGTATATCAAATAGATACTGCACTCCCATGTTTACTGCAGCCCCATTCACAATAGTCAAGGTATGGAATCAACCTAAGTGTTCGTCAACAGATGAATGGACAAAGAAAATATGGTACATATACACAAAGGAATACTACTCAGCCATAAAAAAGAATGAAATCCTGTCATTTCCAGCAACATGGATACAACTGGAGGGCATTATGTTAAGTGAAATAAGCCAGGCACAGAAAGACAGATATCCCATGTTCTCACTCATATGCGGGAGCAAAAAAAAAAAAAAAGTGATTTCATGGAGGTAGTGAGTAGAATGATGTTTCCCAGAGGCTAGAAAGGCAGAGGGGACTAGGGTGTGAGGAGAGGTTGGTGAACACGTACAAAACTACAGTTAGATAGAAGGAATAATAACTTATAGTGTTCCTGCATGTGCTCACTCATAAGTGGGAGTTAAACAATGAGAACACATGGACACAGGGAGGGGAACATCACACCCTGGGGCCTGTCGGGGAGTGGGGGGCAAGGGGAAGGAGAGCGTTAGGACATACGGAACATAAAAGCTAGATGGTGGGTTGATAGGTGCAGCAAACCACCATGGCACATGTATACCTATGTAACAAACCTGCATGTTCAGCACATATATCCCAGAACTTAAAGTAAAGTAAAATAAAATAAAATAAATAACTTATAGTGTTCAATAGCACTGTCAGGAGACTATACATAATTAACAATTCATTGTACAATTAACCCTTGATTGTTTTCCAACCAAACTCAGACTGAACATACGTTCATCCCTTGGTACACATGGGGAGTGGCTCACGTGTACCAAAATCCACACACGCTGAAGTCTGGAATCTGGCCCTGTGGAACCCCATATTTAAAAAGTGCAGGTTTTGTATCCCGTGACTACTGTATTTCGGATGATTGGTTGGAAAAAACGTGTGTATAAGTGGACCCATGCAGTTCAAACTCATGTTGTTCATGAGTCAACTGTACAGTATTTGAGACTCCGTGGATACAGAAGGCTGACTTTATGTATCTGTGGGTTTGGCAGGGCTGACTGCAGACTGGAGGATGCTTGGAATTTGGAATACAAGGGTCTAGGAACCAGCCCCTCGTGTATACTGAAGTATGACTGTATATTTTTAAATAGCTGGAAGGGAATATGTAAAGCATTCCCAACACAAAGAAATGTTAAAAGTTTGAGGTGGTAGATATCCCAATTACCCTGATTTTATTATTAGATATTGTATGCATATATCAAAATATCACATGTACCCCATAAATATAAATATAAATAAATATGTCCAACTATTATGTATCAATTAAAAATTAAAAATAATTTTAGATTACTGAATAGGAGCAGCTCTGGTCTGCAGTGCCAAGCATGATCAACACAGAAGATGGGTGATTTCTGCATTTGAATCTGAGGTCACCAACATCAAAGACCAAAGGTAGATAAAACCACAAAGATGGGGAGAAACCAGTGCAGAAAAGCTGAAAATTCTAAAAATCAGAGTGCCTCTTCTCCTTCAAAGGATTGCAGCTCCTTGCCAGCAATGAAACAAAGCTGGACGGAGAATGACTTTCACCAGTTGACAGAAATAGGCTTCAGAAGGTCTGTAATAACAAACTTCTCCGAGCTAAAGGAGGATATTCGAACACACTGCAAGGAAGCTAAATACCTGGAAAAAAGATTAGACGAATGACTAACTAGAATAAACAGTCTAGAGAAGACCTTAAAGGACCTGATGGAGCTGAAAACCATGGCACAAGAACTTCGTGACGCATGCACAAGCTTCAATAGCCGATTCAATCAAGTGGAAGAAGGGGTATCAGTGATTGAAGATCAAATTAATGAAATAAAACAAGAAGACAAGGTTAGAGAAAAAAGAGTAAAAAGAAATGAACAAAGCCTCCAAGAAATATGGGACTATGTGAAAAGACCAAATCTATGTTTGACTGGTGTACCTGAAAATGATAGGAAGAATGGAACCAAGTTGGCAAACACTCTTCAGGATATTATCCAGGAGAACTTCCCCAACCTAGCAAGGCAGGCCAACATTCAAATTCAGGAAATACAGAGAACACCACAAAGATCCTCGAGAAGAGCAACCCCAAGACATATAATTGTCACATTCACCAAGGTTGAAAAGTGGGAAGGGCAGCCAGAGAGAAAGGTCAAGTTACTCACAACGGGAAGCCCACCAGACTAACATCAGATCTCTTGACAGAAACTCTACAAGTCAGAAGAGAATGGGGGCCAATATTCAACATTCTTAAAGAAAAGAATTTTCAACCCAGAATTTCATATCCAGCCAAACTAAGCTTCATGAGTGAAGGAGAAATAAAGACCTTTACAGACAAGCAAATGCTGACAGATTTTTGTCACCACCAGGCCTGCCTTACAAGAGCTCATGAGGGAAGCACTAAACATAGAAAGAAACAACCAGTACCAGCCACTGCAAAAACATGCCAAATTGTAAAGACCATCAATGCTATCAAGAAACTGCATCAATTAATGGGCAAAATAACCAGCTAAAATCATCAAGACAGGATCAAATTCACACATAACAATATTAACCTTAAATGTAAATGGGCTAAATGTCCCAATTAAAAGACACAGACTGGCAAATTGGATAAAGAGTCAAGACTCATCAGTGTGCTGTATTCAGGAGACCCATCTCACGTGCAAAGATGCACATAGGCTCAAAATAAAGGGATGGAGGAAGATCTACCAAGCAAATGGAAAACGAAAAAAAAAAAGCAGGGGCTGCAATCATTGTCTCTGATACAATAGACTTTAAACCAACAAAGGTCAAAAGAGACAAAGAAGGCCATTACATAATGGTAAAGGGATCAATTCAACAAGAAGAGCTAACTATCCTAAATATATATGCACCCAATACAGGAGCACCCAGATTCATAAGGCAAGTCCTTAGAGACCTACAAAGAGACTTAGACTCCCACACAATAATAATGGGAGACTTTAACACTCCACTGTCAATATTAGACAGATCAATGAGACAAAAGGTTAACAAGGATATCCAGGGCCTGAACTCAGTTCTGCAACAAGCGACCTAAGACACATCTACAGAACTCTCCACCCCAAATCAACAGACTATACATTCTTCTCAGTACCACATTGCACTTATTCTAAAATTGACCACATAATTGGAAGTAAAGCACTCCTCAGCAAATGTAAAAGAACAGAAATCACCACAAATTGTCTCTCAGATCACAGTGCAATCAAATTAGAACTCAGGATTAAGAAACTCACTCAAAATCAATCAACTACATGGAAACTGAACAACCTGCTCTTGAATGACTACTGGGTACATAATAAAATGAAGGCAGAAATCAAGATGTTCTTTGAAACCAATGAGAACAAAGACACAATGTACCAGAATTTCTGGGACATATTTAAAGCAGTGTGTAGAGGTAAATTTACAGCATTAAATGCCCACAAGAGAAAGCAGGAAAGAAATAAAATGGACATCCTAACATCACAATTAAAAGAACTCTAGAAGGAAGAGCAAACAAATTCAAAAGCTAGCAGAAGGCAAGAAATAATTAAGATCAGAGCAGAACTGAAAGAGACAGAGACACAAAAAATCCTTCAAAAAACCAATGAATCCAGAAGCTGGTTTGTTGAAAAGATCAACAAAATTGATAGATGGCTAGCAAGACTAATAAAGAAGAAAAGAGAGAAGAATCAAATAGACGCAATAAAAAATGATAAAGGGGATATCACCACTGACCTCACAAACTACCATCAGAGAATACTATACAAACTACCATCAGAGAATACTATAAACACCTCTATGCAAATAAACTAGAAAATCTAGAAGAAATGGATAAATTCCTGGACACATACACCCTCCCAAGACTAAACCAGTAAGAAGTTGAATCTCTGAATAGACCAGTAACAGGCTCTGAAATTGAGGCAATAATTAATAGCCTACCAACCAAAAAAACTCCAGGATCAGATGGATTCACAGCCATATTCTACCAGAGGTACAAAGAGGAGCTGGTACCATTTCTTCTGAAACTATTCCAATCAATAGAAAAAGATGGAATCCTCCCTAACTCATTTTATGAGGCTAACGTCGTCCTGATACCAAAGACTGGCAGAGACACAACAAAAAAAGAGAATTTTAGACCAATACCCCTGATGAACATCAATGCGAAAATCCTCAATAAAATACTGTCAAATCAAATCTAGCAGCACATCAGAAAGCTTATCCACCACGATCAAGTCAGCTTCATCCCTGGGATGCAAGGGTAGTTCTACATACGCAAACCAGTAAACGTAATCCATCACTTCAACAGAACCAACGACAAAAACCACATGATTATCTCAATAAATGCAGAAAAGGCCTTTGACAAAATTTGACAGCCCCTAATGCTAAAAACTCTCCATAAACTGGGTATTGATGGAACATATCTCAAAATAATAAGACCTATTTATGACAAACCCACAGCCAATATCATACTGAATGGGCAAAAACTGGAAGCAGTCTCTTTGAAAACCGGCACAAGACGATGATGCCCTCTCTCACCACTCCTATTCAACATAGTGTTGGAATTTCTGGCCAGGGCAATCAGGCAAAAGAAAGAAATAAAGGGTACTCAATTAGGAAATGAGGAAGTCAAATTGTCCCTGTTTGCAGATGATATGATTGTATATTTAGAAAACCCCATCATCTCAGCCCAAAATCTCCTTAAGCTGATAAGCAACTTCAGCAAAGTCTCAGCATACAAATTCAGTGTGCAAAAATCACAAGCATTCCTATACACCAATAACAGACAAACAGAGAGCCAAATCATGAGTGAATTCCCATTTACAGTTGCTACAAAGAGAATAAAATACCTAGGAATCCAATGTACAAGGGATGTGAAGGACCTCTTCAAGGAGAGCCACAAACCACTGCTCCATGAAATAAAAGAAGACACAAACAAATGGAAAAATATTCCATGCTCATGGATAGGAAGAATCAATATCATGAAAATGGCCTTAGTGCCCAAAGTAATTTATAGATTCAATGCCACCCCCATTACGCTATCAATGACTTTCTTCACAGAATTGGAAAAAACTACCTTAAAGTTCGTATGGAACCCAAAAAGAGCCCGCATTGCCAATACAATCCTAAGCAAAATGAACAAAGCTGGAGGCATCACGCTACCTGACTTCAAACTATACTACAAGGCTACAGTAACCAAAACAGCATGGTACTGGTACCAAAACAGGGATATAGACCAATGGAACAGGACAGAGGCCTCAGAAATAATACCACACATCTACAACCATCTGATCTTTGACAAACCTGACAAAAACAAGAAATGGGGAAAGGATTCCCTATTTAATATATGGTGCTGGGAAAACTGGCTAGCCATATGTAGAAAGCTGAAACTGGATCCCTTCCTTATAACTTATATAATAATTAATTCAAGATGGATTAAAGATTTAAATGTTAGACCTAAAACCATAAAAATCCTTGAAGAAAATCTAGACAATACCATTCAGGACATAGGCATGGGCAAGGACTTCATGTCTAAAATACCAAAAGCAATGGCAACAAAAGCCAAAATAGACAAATGTGATCTAATTAAACTAAAGAGCTTCTGCACAGCAAAATAAACTACTATCAGAGTGAACAGGCACGCCACAGAATGGGAGAAAAAATTTGCAATCTACCCATCTGACAAAGGGCTAATGTCCAGAATCTACAAAGAACTAAAACAAATTTACAATAAAAAAACAAACAACCCCATCAAAAACTGGGCAAAGGCTATGAACAGACACTTCTTAAAAGAAGACCTCTATGCAGCCAACAGACACATGAAAAAATGCTCATCATCACTGGTCATCAGAGAAAAGCAAATCAAAACCACAATGAGATACCATCTCACGCCAGTTGGAATGGCAATCATTAAAAAGTCAGGAAACCACAGATGCTGGAGAGGATGTGGAGAAATAGGAACACTTTTACACTGTTGGTGGGACTGTAAAGTGGTTCAACCATTGTGGAAGACAGTGTGGCGATTCCTCAATGATCTAGAACTAGAAATACCATTTGACCCAGCCATCCCATTACTGGGTATATACCCAAAGGATTCTAAATCATGCTGCTATAAAGACACATGCACATGTATGTTTATTGTGGCACTATTCACAGTAGCAAAGACTTGGAGCCAACCCAAATGTCCATCAATGATAGACTGGATTAAGAAAATGTGGTATATATATACCATGGAATACTATGCAGCCATAAAGAAGGATGAGTTCATGTCCTTTGCAGGGACATGGATGAAGCTAGAAACCATCATTCTCAGCAAACTATCAGAAGGACAGAAAACCAAACACCGCATTTTCTCACTCATAGGAACTGAACAATGAGATCACTTGGACACAGGACATGGAACGTCACACAGTGGGGCCTGTTGGGGAGTGGGGGGCTGAGGGAGGGATAGCGTTAGGAGAAATACCTAATGTAAATGATGAGTTGATGGGTACAGCAAACCAACATGGCACATGTATACCTATGTATCAAACCTGCACATTGTGCACTTGTACCCTAGAACTTAAAGTATAATAATAATAATAATAATAATTTTAAAGGCTGGGCACACACCTGTAATCCCAGCACTTTGGCCAAGGTGGGTGGATCACTTGAGGTCAGGAGTTTGAGACAAGCCTGGCCAACATGGTGAAAGAAACCCTATCTGTACTAAAAATACAAAAATTAGCTGAGGGTGGTGGCAGGTGCCTGTAATCCCAGCTACTCAGGAGGCTGAGGCAGGAGAATTGCCTGAGCCCAGGAGTCAGAGGTAACAGTGAGCCGAGATCGTGCCACTGCACTCCTGCCTGGGCAACAGAGCCAGACTCAGTCTCAAAATAATAATTATTATTATTTTTTTTTAAAAAAAACAATTCCCATATTTCATATGGAAGAATAAGATTTAAAGTGGATAAAAACCTGAAAGTCATTCAGCTAGTAAATGACAGCCATAGGTCTGTCTAACTCCACGGTCAGTTTTCTTAGCCCCTGGGGTTAGGGTAGAAATTATGCCATATGATAATTTGTCTCAAAAAGTAAATGCAATTTTTAAAAATGTATATCTTCAAATTCTTCTTAAAGCAGCTTTCTTGAGATATAACTGAAATGCAGTAAAAATATTTAAAGTGTACAACTTGATACATTTTGACATATGTATGCACCTTGAAACCATCATCACCATCAAGATAAATAGAAATATCCATCACCTTCAAAAGTTTCCATGCTTTTGTAAGCCCTCCTTCCCACCCTTTTCTGGTCTTAGCCTGTGCCCAAGCACAAATTATTTTCTTGAGTGTGCAAGATAGTAACTTGGGAGAAACTCTACTTGCCAAATGATCATACCAGCTCTATCCCTCATATACTGGATTCATTTGATTACTGTCACAGTTAGCTGATCTGTGACTTGTGATTCTCGGTGCTGAACCCTAACTTGAGACTGACATCCAAGCTGAGTACAGTAATAAGAGTGATGATAAATTCTCTCTGAGTTAGAAAGCTAATATAAGAAGCCAGCTGGACTGATTGATTTCTTCTTTTCAGAAACAAAAGATGTAGATTATTTATTAGATAGCCTGAAACCGTAGGGATCTTTTTGGGCTCCTGCGTATTAGGAAAAATGGGCTTGGCATTTGTAAGCTTTTAAAGAATCTCTATATTACCCAGTAGAGAGATTTCCAGGCTATGACAAAGGTAGCATAGCCAGTCAGCAGCTAAATTCATTTTTTTAAAAAAGCCTATCAAATTATTTATTTGATGAATAGACCTAGATGTGATAGATTGCTGCCAGGTTTTTAGAAAATGATGGGCAGGAGCCCTAAAGGGCTTTTCTTTATTAAATTGATTCATCTGTCAGCTTTGCTCATTTGCTCATGGTGTCCTCCACTGAAACCTTAACCTAACATTTTCACTCTAAGTGGGAGAAAAAAATGGTGATGAAGAAGGATTGTATGAACATCTGAGCCTTGACGGACCATTGCCTTTGACCACTGTCACCCATTCGTCTAAATATCAGCCCCGTTTATGAAATAGGATGATAGAGAAACAAGGTTAACATTATCTAAATGATGAGAGATTAATCTATATGGTTCAGCTAATAAGTCATAAGAGTATAGGGAAAAGAGCAGTCACTGTGTACTGAGGTGGTCAGGGAAGGCTTCTTGAAGGAGGCGCTAGATGTAGGCCCAGAGGAAAACGGGAAAGAATTCCAAATGCATCTAGCCACTGGCATGAGCACTGTGTTAGAGGCAGGAATGAGTATAACAAATGCAATTGGTATAGAGGGGAAAGTGAGCATCTCCAGGACTGAAGGTCTCTAACAGCCCTGCATTGCTGAACTAGAAGAGAGAGAGACACAAGGAAGAGGAAAGAGACAGACAACTGGTGAGAGTAAAAGAGTAGTTTCTGATTAATTTTTCTGTCTCTTTTACCACATTCAGTGGCAATCAGATGTCTGGGTCTTTTAATTTCAGACAAGCCCTTGTCTACCCATCAAAGAGAAAGCAATTCTGCTTAGAGCAGTTTCTACTAGCAGTAGCAGTTAGCAAAAAAAAAAAAAAAGTAAGTTGCAGGAGGAATTTCTGCAGAGAAAACATTTTTCCTTGATTTTTCTGTCAAAAGGTGGAAGTATGCCATGGTGAGAAATATCCTAGACAATTCCATCTCTCTGTAGTAGGCCATCTGGTAACCAAGCACTTCTGATCCTCCACTGATGCCCAGACGTAGCTCATGCAGGAGCCCAGAAAGCAATCATTCGTTTAAGAGAGCTGAAGAGAACATCTTTGCTTGTTTTTGTAGACACACAGGGTTGAAATAAAGTTGGTCTGCTCTGATCTCCCAAGAGAAAATTTACCCAAAGTGGGCTCCTGGAGATGATCTTCTTTATCTCCCTGTCTTGGAGCCATTTTAATGTCATTTATTTATCCCAGAGAAGTGTGCAGCTCCATCTCAAGAGAATTTTGAGATACTGTTGCAACCTTTCACTACTGAATTTCTCCTTGCATCGTAAAGCCATAGAATTATCATTATTATTTTTGAGACGGAGTCTCACTCTGTCACCCAGGCTGGAGTGCAGTGGTGTGATCTCGGCTCACTGCAACCTCCGCTTCCTGGGTTCAAGCGATTATCCTGCTTCAGCCTCCCAAGTATCTGGGATTACAGGTGCCTGTCACCATGCCTGGCTAATTTTTGTATTTTTAGTAGAGACAATGTTTCACCATGTTGGTCAGGCTGGTCTCGAACTCCTGACCTCAAGCAATCTATCCACCTTGGCATTCCAAAGTGCTGGGATTACAGGCATGAGCCCCCACACCTGGCCGCATAGCCGTAGAATTTTAGAGTTCAAAGGAACCTTGGAGACTACTTAGTCTAACTGTCCCCTTTTAAAAAAATAGAATGTTCTTGATTTGAGAAAACTAGATAAAAAATATTTTTATTTCGGAATAGAATGCTACAGATAAAGCTGGCAAAGCTTTCCCAATCCAAGAAAGCTTCTTGTGCCTTCATTTTTGCCCCAAAGGTAAAATGTGTTATTGGTTTCCGAATTTTCTTACAGATCATTTTGATACTTCTACATATGTGAAAATATGTAGTATTATTTTGTGTGTTTTAATTTGTTTCAAAGGTATCATACAGTATGCATCTTGCTTTCTTCATTCATCATTGTTTTGATATCTAGATCAGTCTTTTTAACTGCAGCTCAATATTCCATTGTATGAAAGCATCACATTTTCTTTATCCAATTCTCTCTTAATTTGTATTTACAAATCTGCTTTATGGAGATTGATATATACATGGTATAAAGGTATTAGTCTGGCATATGTCTTTTTCTCCATCCCTGTACATAAGGCCCACCAGAAGCAGTTCGCTTTCATCTGGCAAGACCAGCAATACAACTTCATGGTTCAACCTCAGAGTATATCAACTGTTCACCCCTATGTCATAATATAGTTCAGAGGGATTTGGATCACTTTTTCCCTTCCACAAGATATCACACTAATTCATTACATTGATGATGTTCTGCTGCTTGGACCCAGTGAACAAAAAGTAGCAACGATTCTAGGCTTATTGGTAAGACATTTGTGTGCCAGAGAGTGGGAAATAAATCTGACAGAAGTTCAAGGACCTTCCACCTCAGTAAAATTTCTTGGAGTCCAGTGGTGTGAAGCCTGTCTAGATATCCTTCCCAAGGTGAAGGATAAGTTGCTATATTTGGCCTTTCCTACAACCAAAGAAGCACAGTGCCGAGTGGACCTCTTTAGATTTTGAAGACAACATAGTTCTCATTTGAATGTGTTACTCCATCTTATTTACCAAATGACCTGTAAACCTGCTAGTTTTGAGTTGGGCCCAGAATAAGATCCAGGCTGCTGTGAGAGCTTCTCCGTTGCTTGAGCTCTATCACCCAGCCAAACCAATGGTGCTTCAAGTGTCAGTGGCAGATAAGGAAGTTGTTTGGTGCCTTTGGCAGCCCCCTGTAAGTGAATCACAGCGCAGGCCCTTAGGATTTTGCCTTCCTCTGTGGTTAACTAATCCCCTTTTGAGAAACAGCTCTTAGCCTGCTACTGGGCCTTAGTAGAGACTGAATGCTTGAACATGGGATAGAAAGTTACCATGCAACCTGAGCTGCAGATCATGAAATTGGTGTTTTCTGATACACCAAGCTATAAAGTTGAGGTCACTTCATCATGAAATAAAAGTGGTATATACATGGTCAGGCCTGAGTAAGTTCTGAGGGCACATGTAAGTTAAATGAAGAAGTGGCCCAAATATCCATGGTTCCATCTTCTGCTACACCGACTTCTGTCTCTCAGCCTATACCTATGGCCTTATGAGGAGTTCTCTATTATCAGTTGACACAGGAAGGGAAGACTCAGGCCTGGTTTACAGATAGTTTGACACAATATACAGGAACCACCCAAGAGTAAACAGCTGCCACATTACAGTTCATTTTAGGATGTCCCTTAAGGAGAGTGGTGAAGGAAAATCCTCTCAGTGGGCAGAATGTTAAGTAGTGTACCTAGTTGTTCACTAACTTGAAAGGAGAAATGGCTGGACATGAGATTATATACTGATTCATGAGCTATAGCCAATGGTTTGACTGGATGGTCAGGGACTTGAAAGGAACATGATTAGAAAATTTATGACAGGGAAATTTGGGAAAGAAATACATGGATAGACCTCTCCGAATGGGCAAAAAAGTGAAGATTTTGTGCCCCGTGTAAATGCTCACTAAAGGGTTAACACAGCAGAGGAAGATTTTAATAATCAAGTGGACAGGATGATGTGTTCTGTAGATAGTAGTCAGGCTCCTTCCTCATCCACTTCTGTCATCACCAATGGGTTTATGAAGAAAATGGTCATGATGGCAATGATGGAGGTGATAGATAGGCTCAGCAACATGAACTCCCACTCACCAAGGTGTACCTGGCTACAGTCGCTGCTGAGTGCCCAATCCGATAGCAGCAGGGACCAATACCTTCTACAAAAATTATCATTCATGGACTTACAGAATGCTTTATCCACCATCATAGTATTCCACACCGCATTATTTTTGATCAAGGAACTCTCTTCACAGCAAAAGAGGTACAGCAGTGAGTCCACGGTCATGGATTTCACTCGTCTTACCATATTCTCCACTATCCTAAAGCAGCTGGCTTGATAGAACAGTGGAATGGCCTTTTCAAGACTCAGTTACAGAATCAGCTTGGTGACAATACTTTTAAGGTTAGGGCAGGTTCCTCCAGAAGGGTCTATATGCTCTGAATCAGCATCCAATATATGGTGCTGTGCTCCCATAGCCAAGATTCACAGTTCCAAAAATCTAGGGGTATAAATGAGAGTGGAATCACTCACTATTACCCCTAGTAACCCACTAGCAAGATTTTTGTTTCCTACTCCCATGATCTTATGCCTTGCTGACCTAGAGGTCTTAGTTCCAAAGAGAGGAATGCTTCTACCAGAAGACACAACAACAATTCCATTGACCTGGAAATTAAGACTGCTGCCCTCTTAATTTTGTCCCCTCACACATCTGAATCAGCAGGCAAAGAAGGGACTTAGGGTGTTGGCTGCTGTGATTGAGCCTGAATACCAATGGAAAATTGGACTACTACTCCATAATGAAGGTAAGGAAGAGTATGTCTGAAACACAGGAAATTCCTTAGAGGATCTCTTAATATTACCATGCCCTGTGATTAAGGTCAGTGAAAAACTATAACCCAATCCAGGCAGGATGCTTAATGGCCCAGAACCTTCAGGAATAAAGGTTTCAGTTATCCCACCAGATAAACAATTATGAGCAGCTGAGATGCTTGTGAAGGCAAAGGGAACACAGAATGAGTAGTGGAAGAAGGTAGTTATAAATGCTAACTGTGACCATGTGGCCAGTTACAGAAATTAGAACTATAATTATCATGAATATTTCTTCCTTATTTTATAATGAATATTATATTATTCCATTCTCACACTGCCATAAAGGACTACCTGAGACTGGGTAATTTATGACTAAAAGAGGTTTAATTGACTCACAGTTCCGCAGGCTGTACAGAGGCATGGCTGAGAGGCCTCAGGAAACTTACAATCATGGCAGAAGGTGAAGAGGAAGCAAGCATGTCTTACCATGGTGAAGCAGGAAAGAGAGAGCGAGCAAGGGGGGAAGTACCACACTTTAAAACCATCAGATCTTGTGACAACTCACTCACTATCATGAGAACATCATGGAAGAAATTTGCCCCCATGAACGAATCACCTCCCACCTGGTCCCCCACCGACATGTGGGGATTACAATTCGGCATGAGACTCGGACTGGCACACAGAGTCAAACCATATCTAATAAGTTTGTGTTTATATATTAAGCAAACATCTTTGTATTATTTCCTTGTGTATTCCTTTATCATGAAACATAAAATGTATTAACTTTACATCATGGTAGTTAACTTATGAGATATCAAGGCATAAAGTAAACATCACTCAAGGATTTTACCTCCTCTTCTAGAGAAGGGGTTAGTGAATTTTTGATTGTACACAGGACAACGAAAATCATGTTAGGCTGAATTATGACCTTGTTGTTGTTTTTATTTGGAGATTAAGTGTGGTTTAATGAGATGTGTTTAGGTGCCAGATTGACAAATGGTGGATATGTGATGCTTAATTTTATGTCTCAACTTAACTGGGCCATAGGGCAATGAGATGTTTAGTCAAATGTTATTCTGGGTGTGTCTGTGCAGGTATTTTTGGATGAGATTGACATTTGAATTGGTAAAGCAGATTGCCCCCATTATTTGTGTGAACCTCAATCCAATCAGTTGAAGGCCTAAATACAATAAAAATGCTGACTCTCTTATGAGCAAGTGGGGACTCCTCCTGCCTGACTACTTGAGCTGGGACATCAGTCCTTTTTTTGCCTTTGAACTTGAACTGAAACATCAGCTTTTTAGGGGTCTCAAGCCTGCTGGTTTTTGAACTGGAACATACGTCATCAACTCTCTTGGTTCTCAGGCTTTTAGAATCAGACTAGAACCACACCATCAGCCCTCCTGGGTCTCCAGCTTGCTGACTGCAGATCTTTGGATTTCTCAGCTTCTATAATTGCATGAGCCAATTATTTATAATAAATCTCTCTCATACACACATACATGGATATATACATACATACACATAGAGAGTCTTCTCTGTATATATATATACATATAAATTTATGTATTAGAGTTCTCCAGACCAACAGGATATGTGTGTGTGTGTGTGTGTGTATATATATGTATATACATACACATGTGTGTATGTGTGTGTATATATATATATATTAGAGTTCTTCAGGCTAATGGGATGTGTATCTCTGACTAATAACATAAATACATTGCAGATTTTATTGATATAAATGATGTGTAGCACACAATTTAGAAATAATAATGAAATATACAATACTCTATTGTAAATTCCATAAAGCCCACTGAATCTCACAAAATGCTTTCAATGACTTTTACTGAAGCTTGGATCCTTCGCTGGGCTATGTTTGCAATTGATGAAGGAGTCAAGTTTTGATATGAACATTGGTTGATATTTTTATTTAAGTTAATGAGTGAAACTAAAGTGAAAAAACAATGATGTATGTTGAAATTTTACTCATCCATCAATGACATGAATGAATTCATTGATTAATCTGAATTCAAATACTAAAATAATATTTCCTCAATTTTTGTGTGATTTACAATTGCAATAAGGTACAGAACAAATAAGAAACTGCACATAAAGTGCAAAATCTGGTAGGTTTTGACATATATCCCATTAAACCCCTGAAATCACCACAAACGGACATATCTATCACACCCAAAAGTTTCCTCCTGTCCCTTTTGTAATGCCTCTCCATTCCCATCATCCACAGGCAAACGTTGATCTTTTTCTCACTATAGATTTGTTTTAATTTTCAAGAATATTATATAAATGGAAGAATAATGTGTATACTCTTTTTCTCTTGCTTCATTCACTCACCATACATATTTTGAAATTTATCAATATTGTAGCATGTATTGACAATTTATTCCATTTTACCACTGAATAGTATTCCATCATATGAATACACCTCAATTTACTTATCCATTTACCTGTTGAAGAACAACTGGATTATTTCCAGTTTGGGACCACTAAAAATAAAGCTACTATGAAAATTCACGTACAATTTTTTGTATGGACATATACATTAACTTTTCTGGGATAACTGCCTAGGTACTTTTAGACTGGATCATACGGTACATGTATGCTTTTAAAAGAAATTGCTAAACTGGTTTACAAAGATGTACCATTTTTCATTCCCTCTAGCAGTATATGAGAGTTCTAACTCCTTCACATTCTCACCCACGCTTGGTATGGTCAGTCATTTTAGTTTTAGGTTTAACTTAATAGGTGCATAATGGTGTCACATTGTGGATTTAATTTGTATTTACCTGAAAACTAGTAATATTGAGCAACTTCTCTTATGCCTATTTTATCTTTATATATCCGTTTTGGTGAAGTATCTTTTCAAATATTTTGCCCAACTTAAAAACCATATTATTTGTTTCAATTTTGGGGTGTTTTAAGAGTCTTTATATGTTCTGAATGAGTCCTTTATCAGATTATGATTGGCATATATTTTCCCAGTCTGTAACTCATGTTTTCATTCTCTTGATAGTGTCTTAAGAACAACAGAGAATTTTAATTTTGATGGAGTCTGATTAATCTTTCCTTTCCTCTATTATAGATTATACTTTTGGTGTTATAGCAAAGAAATCATTGCTTAGCTCATGGTCACAAAGATTTTTCATTATATCTTATTCTAGTCATTTTATGATTTTAGGCCTTACACAGGTCTGTGATCCATTTTGAATTAAGTTTTGCATGTGGTATAAAGTATGGCTCAAAGGTCCTTATTTTCACATGGAAATCCAATTGTTCCAGCACCTTTTGTTGAAAAAGACTCTTCTTTATCCACTGAATCGCCTTTACCTTTTTCAGACATCAGTTGTGTATATATGTGTAGGTATACTACTGCACTCTTTTTTTCCATCAATCTATTTGCCTCTCTTGATGCTACTACCACATTTCTTGATTATCTTGATTGCTGTATATCTTTCATTTCTTATCATTTCCTTTTAGCACTAGCCAAAACATCCAGTATAATACTAAATAGAAGTTGCAAGAGTGGATATCTTTGCCTTGTTTCTGATCTTAGGTGGAAAGTATTCATTCTTCCATAATGAAGTGTGATGTTAGCTGTGGGTCTTTTTAAAACAACTTTATTAAGATATAATTGACATATAAAAATTATATATACTTAAAACATATGACTTGATGTTTTATTATAAATATACATTGTGAAATTATTACCAGCTAATTAATTAATGGTAACCTTTACATATTACCATTTGTGTATGTCTGTTGAGATTTAAGATCCAGGCTCATAGCAAATTCCAAGTATATAATATATTATTGTTTACTATTGTCGTCATGTTGTACATTATAACTCCAGAACTTATTCATCTTGTAAGACTGAAACATTGTACCCTTTGACCAACATTAACCAATTCTTCCCTTCTCCAACTATCCAACTCTCTTCTTCCTTGAATTTGACTATCTCAGATTCCACATATTAAATGAGATCATGCAGTATTTCATTTTCTGTGTCTTGCTTATTTCACCTAGAATAATGTCCATCAACTCCATCCATGTTGTCACAAGTGGCAAGATTTTCTTCTTCTTTAAGACTGAATAATATTATAATTATACACACACACGTTAAAGTTATTTCCATATTTTGGCTATTGTGAATAATGCTGCAATGAACATAGGAGTGAATATTATATCTTTGTGATGTTATTTTCAATTCCTTTGGCTATATACACAAAAGTGGAATTGGTGGATCTTATGGTAGTTCCATTTTTAATTTTCTGAGGAACTTTCATAATGTTTTCCATAATGGCTGTACATTCCCAGAAGAGTGTACAAAAATTCCCCTTTCTCTACATCCTCACTGACACTTATCTTCTGTCCTTTTTTAAATAGCCATCTTAACAGGTGTGAGGTGGTATCTTATTGGGGTTTTCATTTGCATTTCTCTGATGATTAGAGACGTTTAACACCTTTGCATATGCCTGTTGGCCATCTGCGTTTCTTCTTTTGAGAAGCATCTATTTAGGTTATTTGCCCATTTTTTAATTGGGTTATTTGTATTTTTTGGTATTGAGTTACATGAGTTCTTATATATGTTGGATACGAACCACTTATTTGATATATAGTTTGCCAATACTTTTTCCCATTCAGTGGGTTGCCATTTTGTTTTCTTGATTTTTTCCTTTGCCATGCAGAAGCTTTTTAGTTAATGTAATAACTCTTGTCTATTTTTGTTTTTGTTGTCTGTGCTTTTGGAGTTACATCCTAAAAATTATTGACAAGATCAGTGTTAAGAAGATTTTTCCCTATGTTTTCTTCTAGCAGTTTTGTAGTTTCAAGTCTTATGTTTAAATCTTTAAGTTTTGTGTATGGTGTAAGATATGAATTTCATTTCAATTTTTGCATTTGGATATCCAGTTTTCCGAATACCATTTGTTGAAGAGTCTATCCTTTTTCTATTTTGTGTTTTTGACACTCAGAAGATCAGTTGACAATAAATGTGTGCGTTTATTTTTTTGGTTATCTATTCTGTTCCATTGATCGGTAAGTCTACTTTTATGCTGGTACCATGATGTTTTAATTACTATAATATAATATACAGTCAGGAAATATGAAGCCTCCAGCTTATCCTTTTGCACAAGACTGCTTTGACTGTTTCAGGTCTTTCGTAGTTCCATATAAATACTAGGATCATTTTTTCTATTTTTTAAAGGTCATTTGGGATTTTGATAGGAATTGCATTGAATCTTTAGATCACTTTGGGTAGTATGGACATTTTGAAAATATTAGTTATTCTAGTCCATAAACTTGGGATCTCATTTCATTTATTTGTGTCTTTTCTAATTTTCTTCATCAATATTTTATGATTTTCAGTGCATAGGTCTTTACAACTCTTTGGTGAAGTTAATTCCTAAGTATTTTCTTTTTGCTTGTTCTTGTCTCTAATGTAAATGGGATTTTTTAAAAATTTTTCTTCTGGATAGGTCATTGTTGGTGTATAGAAATGCCACTGATTTTTGTATGATGGTGTATTTTTCTACAACTTTACTGATTTATTTATTAGTGCTAACAGTTTTTTTTGTGAATTCTATAGGGTTTTCTACATAGATGATCATATTATCTGCAAACAAATAATTTTACTTCTTCCTTTCCAATTTTGATGCCTTTTATTTTTTTTTTTCTTGCTTAATTGCTCTGGGTAGAACTTCTAATACTATGTTAAATAGCAGTGGTGAGCATGAATATCTTTACCTTCTTCTGGATCTTAAAAAGTTTTCAGTTTTTCCCCATTGATTATGACGTTAGCCTTGAGTTTTTCATATATGGTCTTTATTGTGTTAAGGTAAGATTTTTCTATATTTATTTACTTATTTTACTATTTATTTATTTAGAGACAGGGTCTCACTCTGTCACCCAGGCTGGAGGTCAGTGGCACAAACATGACTCACTGCAGCCTCCATCTCTTAGGTTTAAATGATTCTCTCATGTTAGCCTTCCAAGTAGCTGAGACTACAAGCGCACACCACTACACCTGGGTAATTTTTCTATTTTTTTACAGAGACAAGGTTTTGCCATGTTGCCCAAGCTGGGCTCGAACTCCTGGGCTCAAGCAATCCTCCCACCTCAGCCTCCCAAAGTGCAGGGGCTACAGGTGTGAGCTGTCATGCCCAGCCTCCATATTCATTTTGTTGAGTTTTATCATGAATAGATGGTGAATTTCATAAAATGTTTTTTTCCGTATTTACTGAGATGATCATGCAGTTTTTTTATTCTGTTAATATAATATATGACATTGATTTTCATATGTATATGTTGTATCCTCCTTTCTTCTCAGGGATAAATTCCACTTCATCATGTAACATGATCTTTGTTTTGTTTTGTTTTGTTTTTGTTTTGAGACGGAGTCTCACTCTGTCGCGCAGGCTGGAGTGCAGTGGCGCAATTTCAGCTCACTGCAAACTCTGCCTCCGGGGTTCATGCCATTCTCCTGCCTCAGCCTCCCCAGTGGCTGGGACTACAGGTGCACGCCACCACGCCTCAGCTAATTTTTTTTATTTTTTTATTTATTTTTTATTTTTTGTAGAGACGGGGTTTCACCGTGTTAGCCAGGATGGTCTCGATCTCCTGACCTCGTGATCCGCCTGCCTCAGTCTCCCAAAGTGCTGGGATTACAGGCATGAGCCACCGCGCCCGGCCATAACATGATCTTTTTAGTCTGTCTGGGGATGTGGGGCTGGCGGAGGGATAGCATTAGGAGAAATACCTAATGTAAATGACGAGTTGATGGGTGCAGCAAACCAACATGGCACACGTATACCTATGTAACAAACCTACACATTGTGCACATGTACCCTAGAACTTAAAGTATAATAAATAATAATTATTATTATATAATACGGCACCTATGAAAATCATATTAGTCCTCTTTCCAGGGTTTATTGCTATTGCTATTTGTTATTTTGTTGTTGTTGCTGCTGCTGGGTTTTTTTTTTTTGTTTTTTTTTTTTTCTCTCTTTAGTGAATTACCTGGAGTATTTCTGGAAAGTTTGTGTTCTTTATTGTATACAGTCACTCATGTCTCTGCTCAATTATCTTAGTCGCCAGTGATTGGACAGAGATTTATTTAAATGCCTTGAACTAGTAATTCTCCCACCTTTTGCTGATGTGGGGCAACCCTCAATTCCCTAGCAACCAGTTAACAATTCTGCCTTAATCTTCATTTTCTGTTTGTGCAGAGCATCAAGGTCACTCTTACATGAGTGATTAAGGCCTTCTCAGGTCTTTTCTGAGCATACACACAGCCATACATTTGTCCCCCACCCTTCAGAATCCCAGGAAAATTTCAGAGCTCATTAAAGCTTCCTGTAAACATCTCATTCCCGATATTTTCCTTTTAAGTTTTTTGTCATCCTCTATTTTGCTCCAACTAGTATTATTTCCTCAGGGAACTATAGTGTTAAACAATTGCCATTGATTTTTAAAATTATTTTAAAAACAATTTTTGTGGATCCAGACAGTCTAGGGATAGGGTTTTCCTCACTGACAAAGCTCTGGAGTAAGGTCAAAATAAAGATAAGCTTTTCCAGGGATTTTCCAGGTAGCTCATAGTCACAGCTCTCTGGTGATGGGTCTTCGGGGAGTTCCAAACCCCTTCTGTCTTCTCCAGTGGTTACTAGCCTGCTGAATTTTCCAGTTGCTGTATTTCTGAAGTTGCAAGTTTTCAAAGCTACCATCAAGCAGGAGAGTGGATTATCAGACTACAGCAAGTAAAAATGCCACAGTGCTGTCTGTTCCTATAAAGATTGAACTGTTTTTCTTGAATAAATGCTTCTTAGATTGTTGCAGGTGTTTGGTTAATTTCCAGAGTTCTGAAAAGTAAATTTTTTTCCTAGTGTTCTCATTGCTTTTATGGGGGAACAGATTAGTGTTCTCCTTAATACCTATGGAAGATCCTGTGCAGATATTTGGGGTACTTTCTCTGTACAACTATCTCTTATCCATTACCCCCTAGCTACCTTCATCAGAAGTCCACCGGGCTCTGCTTCAGTTCCCTCTCCCTGAACCATGACCTGGAAACTCTCTCAAGATAGCAAGCTTAGAAAATTATACAACTCTTCTACCTTGTTTCCCATCTCTCAGAGACCACTGCTTTTCATTGGCTAGTGCCCTGTGTCCTGAAAAATCACCGTATTTTATGTTTTCTTTTATTTTTTGGTTGTTTCAAGTAGGAGGTTAAATTTAGTCCCTGTTACTCTGTTTTAGCCAGAAGTATAAATCCCCTCCATGACACACTTTTAAGTTTAATATGCATTATTAATATTTTCCCCATCACTTCTTTAATTCTAAACTTTTGACAAAACAGTAAATCTAGCACTGATCTGTAACATTTGCCAATTTATATTTTATATATACTCCCACTATGGCCAATTTCAAGTTAACAACATATGTAATATTTCTACAACATATATAATACACTAGATATAAATAACTTCAGGAGCATAGATTCTCCTGTAAATGAAGTAAAATAAATAGGAAATTACTTTGTTTTCAGTATTTGTTTCTAATCTAATTTGCTTAATTGTAAGTTGAAATAATTTAATTTTTAATAACTGTATTTAAAAACAGCTTACAAAATTTCTGAAAATTTAACAATCTGTTCTTGTGAGATAGTATGAGCCATCTGCATGCAGTACACTACTGCTTCTATCTCTGGAGATTAGAATCACTGTGGAAACATCACTATAAGCCGGTACGCAAGGAGAAGAATTCATCCACCTAGGGACATGTGTGCATGCTGCCTGCTAACCAAGACATTAAGCTACCCTAACACATATAAAAAGCAAGCGTTTCACCACTTTTTTCTCTCCAGAGGAAAAATATTATTCTTAGAATTCCACCATTAAAAATTCATTACTACAGATCTTGAAGCCTTTTCAATTTCTAAGAATCCTCTATTAAAATGGCAAGGTATTCCCTGTGAGCAGTGATACTTTAAGCCTTTTAATCAGCTAATACCTTTATGGATGGTACATAGCTAAGTAAGAACAAGGCCTTGTGTCATTGGTTCCCTAGGCTCTGTGCTTGGCAGAGGCAGTGGAAATAGATGTAGGAGGGAAATTAAAAAGGGAAAGTAGCAATACTCCAATTTAAAAGTGCCTTTTTAATTGACTTACAGAAAGTCAGTCCCAATATATCCATATATAGGACTGGGTTTTTACATACTAAGAAAATAGCTGGTGACTCCTCTTATCTTGGCCTGACTACCCACTAGCAGTGAAGGTCACATGAGCTGCTAACCATTTTGTCTTGCTCATCTCCGGGAGAACATTCTAATGTTGGAGGAAAAATTGAAAGGTGAAAAAGATAGGAAGGCCATCTATAAACCTCAGAAGTTTAAAATACCTTTACAACAGTAGCCATGCCAAAATATTAAAAAGCTAGAAATGTTTAGCAGTTTATGTAAGTAAAGAAAAAGAAGGCCATAATGAGAAACAAAAGAAAAATGAGGAAGAATAATTCTCTAAAGACAATGGGGTTTGTGAGGAAATTGTCACTTTCGACGAGTTCAAGATAATATTTTTTCTCGAGATTTAAAAATGAAATTAGAAATGGGTGATATTTGGCAGCCCATTCGTAAATATGTAGAATGCATACAACCTTTGAAGAAGGAGAGTGCTAAGAGCCGACCTTTGAGGAAGGAGAGTGCCACGAGTCAGACCAAGGCCCTCTAACCACAATCAGCAATTCCTATACAAAGCTGTTAGACCCACACACCAAGCAGGCAGTGCAAATTCCAAGTCAGCTACACTGAGTTCCCAGGGGCAGAACACTGCTGACCCCTTGCCCCTGTAAAATCTTTGTATCGTTCTCTCTTGTGCCCCTTACTCACATAGTAAAGTTTTCTTCGTACTTCCTAACCCCAAACCCTAGGCAACCTCTCAATGCCTACTATACGTGGAGTCTATTAATAGTAATTTAGATTGCAAAACTCTGGAAGGAAACGAGCAGAATTGACTTGTCCCCATCTACACAGCTGTTGGAATGTGAATACCTTCTTCAGATTTCTGAATTTTTCCAAGGCAAGAAGAAATCTGAAGTGGGGAAGTTCTCTGTCACTGAAAAGGATTGTAAGCATGGTCCAACTTGGTAAAGGGCCCAAGGAAAGAATCATCTCTGGAGCTTGAAAGGAACATGGTGGCAGAACGGCAAGAGATGCAAGACAGGGTAATTGTAACCTGAGGCAGTGGGAGAGACAGAACGCTGAAAAGAAGCCAAAGTTTGCAGCCAAGAAGGATACATTTCATACCAGTATTTAATCCATAGAGCAAGGTAGATGTGATGGGTATCTAGGAGAATAGATAGCATGAGAGGAGGAGGATTGAATTGAGTCAGGACATGAAAAACTTGTTGAGCAGAGCTATTATATGTGTTAGTATGCTCCTGTATTCACATGGGGGCTCAGCACATATCGAAGAACTAGATTAAATGCTTAAAGAAATTAAATTAAACTTACAGCGATATTTTATAGGGCCCATAGAGAGCATCCTGACTTCCAGGTGATCTTTCATCCAGATTTCTGAAGTACTGAGGTTAAGTTATGAATGATAGAATCATAAGCAATCATTAACAGGCAACAGAGAGACCCTGGGAATAGTCTTCATTTTTGGAAGGGACACAGGGGAAGAAAACCTCTTATAACAACACACTCCTCAGAGTTTCTATTAGAGGAAAGATCTTGGGCCGGTTTCCCTTAAGATTGAAATCACAATGATCGCGATTCATTAAGATGGCTTTGAGCAGTATGACTGTTATTTCTGGGAAACAGCACTCAAGAGGCTACAGTCACAGACCTCAAAAAATCAGAGCAACTCCATCTCTGAGTTAAGATGTACTACCTTTGGAGTACAGGTTTACAATCCAAACTTGGATTGCCCCTGCCCTAGTGTCAAAGGGAATTGAGATTCTATCTGGATTATCTAGTTTATTTTATCTATAAAACAGCCTAAACTGATAATTGAATCTCAAACTTCGTGTCTTTTAGTCTGAATCATCCTGTTTGCCTGTCTTCATAGTATAAACAAATAGCTAACTGATAAATGTGTCCTCACTTGGTGCTGTATGTAACCCAATAGTCTCTAAGTACCATAATTGTTGGTAATACTTTGCAAACTTTTATTGTGTTAATAAATAGTTGATGTTAGGGCTGACATCGATAACAATCACCTTGTCTATCCCCCTCATTTTTCAGAAAAGGAAATGAAGACAAAGAAGCGGTAATGTGGCAGGGCGTGGTGACTCATGCCTGTAATCTCAGCACTTTGGGAGGCCGAGGCGGGCGGATCACGAGGTCAGGAGATCGAGACCATCCTGGCTAACACAGTGAAACGCTGTCTCTACTAAAAATACAAAAAATATTAGCCGGGCATGGTGGTGGGCGCCTGTAGTTCTAGCTCCTGAGTAGCTGAGGTGGGAGGCTGAGGCAGGAGAATGGGTGAACCCGGGAGGCGGCGCTTGCAGTGAGCTGATATCTCGAATGCGCCACCGCGCTCCAGTCTGGACGACAGAGTGAGACTCCGTATAAAAAAAAAAAAAAAGGTAATGTGACTTGCCTGAGTTCACACTTCAAGTTAGTGACAGAGCTGGGACTACAATATACGTCTCCTTATTCCCAGTACACTATTTTTAAACTGCGCCAATTTACAAATAGAGGTACATATCATTACTTTCACAAATGTTCCCTGATAAGTTTTTCTCTTTCATTATGAAGCTATTCTACTGTAACGTTTTAAGTCTTAATGTTGTATGTGGGGGCAGGCAGGAATGTGCTGAATTACCACTTTGCAGGAAACATGACCTTGTAGAAAAGTAAAACTCTCTGAGTAACAATAAGGTTGACCTGGTTTTAGAGTACCCGATATGCAAAATGAGAAATTTATAAGATAATCACACTGAAGGTGACTGCAGTATAAAGGAGTACTCAGCAGAACTTCTTGAGTGCATTTAAACATTTAAGATCATTATTGGCAGAACTCTCTGGGGCTGATAAACAAAGTTAAAACGTTAAAAGTTACTGCCAAATGAAAACCAAAAAAGCAAATTCAGCATCTTTGAAAAACAATAGAAGTCATGAAGAAATAGAATCTATTTGACAGGAACTCAGATTCTCCTGGAAATATCAGGACCCTAGTAATCAGCCTAGTAAATGGCCTTTCTCAGTCACACAGAGAGCAGCACTATAACTCTTCCAGTCTTAAGGCTTAAACTTGGATATTATTTTAAGGTTCCTCCTATGCCTCATTCTCTAGAGTTTATTCATTAACAAGGCTTGTTTTATCTTCCTTTGAAATAACTCTAAAATTCTCCTCTTCTCCATTCAGACTACCACCATTCTAGATAGAATCTATTAACTTATGACACAGTCCCATTCTCTCCTACTCTAGTTCACCATTGACATAGCCATAGGAGTCACCTTATAACATACAGCTTTCTTGATCACTTCTTTAAGAACCTAGAGTGTCTCTTCAATGCCTATAGGATCAAGTCATAGCTTCTCAACCAGATGTTCAACATCCTCCAACGAGTAGGTCCAGCTTACCTACTCCTACATTCTTCCCTCTCTTTCTAAATATTGCCCTATCCAAGACAGTACCAATTCTCACCCTTGACTTGCATCCCCACCCCACATATAATGAAAGTTTTCTCCCAGCTCCTACATCTGTCTATCTATATCCTACCCAGCCTTTAAAAATCAGCTCAACTTCTACCTCTTCCATATAACTTTCCTATCCACCACCCAATAACTTCAGCTAACATTGATGTTTACAATTTCATTTAGTGCTAGCAATGCTCTAGACACTGATATCCTCCATGTGTTTTTATAATTGGAAAAAAATAGCAGGTAAAATTTGGAACTCATTTAACAAAGTCTTGTCCTGAAACAGAAGGATGGTCAAATGTTTACAAGCATACCTCGGAGATATTGAGGGTTCAGTTCCAGACCATCGCAATAAAGTGAATGTTGCAAGTCAAACATTTTCATCTCCCAATGCATATAAGATTTATGTTTACGCTATACTATAGCCTATTAAGTATGCAATAACATTGTTTTAAAAATATACAAACATTAATTTTAAAATACTGTATGCTAAAAAATGTTAACGATTATCTGAGTTTTCAGCGAGTCATAATCTTTTTGCTGGTGGATGGTCCTGCCACAATGTTGATGACTGCTGACTGATCAGGTTGACTGGTAAGGGTGGTGGTTGCTGAAGGCTGAAGTGCCTGTGGCAATTTCTTAAAATAAGACAACAATTAAGTTTGCCACATCGATTGACTTTTCCTTTCATAAAAGATTTCTCTGTAGCATGCAATACTGTTTGATAGCATTTTACCTGCAGTAAAACTTCTTTCAGTTTTGAAATCAATCCTCTCAAACCCTGCCACTGTTTTATCAACTAAGTTTATGTAATATGCTAAATCTTTTGTTGTCATTTCAACAATGTTTCACAGCCTCTTCACCAGGAATATATCCCATCTCAAGAAACCACTTTCTTTGCTCATCCATAAGAAGCAACTCTTCATACATTAAAGTTTCATGAGATTGCAGCAATTCAGTCACATCTTCAGGCTCCAATTCGAATTCTAGTTCTATTGTACTTTTACCACATCTGCAGGCCATCATTTGAAGGGTTCCTCAATCTTTTTTTCTCACAAGATGGAAATATCATCTATTGGAACATCTTAAATGTACTTCATTCATGACACATTATTCATTTATTACAGAATCAGAGAATCTTAAGAATGTATGAGAGGGGAAGGGACTTTGGATCATAAATCATACATTGTACATGAAGAAACTAAGGTTCACCTCTGTTCCCTAGGATTTCTTTTATTTTATTTAGATTTGGAGATACATGTGCTTGTTTGTTAGATGGGTGTATTGCATACTGGTGGGGAATGGGCTTCTAGTGTACCCATTATCCAAATAGTGAACCCTACCTGATAGGTAATTTTTCAGCCCTCATCCCCCTTCTATAATCCCCATTTCTGAAGTTCCCAGTGTCTATTATTTCCATCTTTATGTTCATGTGTACCCATTGTTTGGTTCCCACTTATAAATGAGAACATGTGGTATTGGTTTTCTGTTTCTGAGTTAGTTCACTTAGGATAATGGCCTCCAGCTCCCTCCATGTTGCTGCAAAGGACATGATTTCTTTCTTTTTGTGGCTACATACTATTCCACGTTTTTTTTTATCCAGTCAAATGTTGATTGTTTCCTGGGATTCCTGATATATTTTCATTCCCCTTAGAAAGCCACTGCTGTTAAATTAATAAAATAATTTAGGAAGAAGTTCAGCAGTATGTATTGAGAGCTTTAAAAATGCTCCCAGGTTTTGGTCCAGTAATTTGACTTCTAGGAAGCTATACTGAGCAAATAACCTGGAGATATGTGAAGATCTTTATGTACAGAAATATCTATCTCAGCTTCATTTACAACAATATAGATCAATGGAAGAAACCTTAAATATTCCCAAGCTGGAGACTAGTTAAATACATTGTAGTGTACTTGACATGACCGAATGAAATATTATGTAGCCATTTTAGTAGGGTATTTTAACACAGGATGGTAGAAAGCACACTATCTCAATCTCACCTGTCAAAGCTACTTCCCCACAAGAGAAATTGGTGGTGGGAAGGGCAGTATATGCAAAGAGCGTTATTACAGATAATTATGTATGAAAAATTCCTATACAATATTAAGTAAAGAAAACTGGGTACAAAAATGTGTATTAAGGATGAGTTAATTTTAAAATGCATGGGGGAAGAAAACAGGAAAGATTTATTTTAAGTCATATAGTTTGATTTTATGTATTCATGATTTGCTGGTTTAAGTAATTTTTTGCAATTTTTATTTTGAAATAATTTCAGAGACATAGAAAAGTTACAAAAATAGTAAAAAGAACTCCCATGTATCTTTCACCCAGATTCCCTAACTGTTATCATTTAAAAACAATTTTGAAGACCAGGCGCGGTGGCTCACGCCTGTAATTCTAGCACTTTGAGAGGCCAAGTAGGACAGATCACAAGGTCAGGAGTTTGAGACCAGCCTTGCCAATATGGTGAAACCTCATCTCCACTAAAAATACAAAACTTAGCCAGGCGTAGTGGTGAGTGCCTGTAGTCCCAACTACTCAGGAGGTTGAGGCAGAAGAATCACTTGAACCTGGGAGATGAAGATTGCAGTGAGCCGAGATTGCACCACTGCACTCCTGCCTGGGCAACAGAGTGAGATTCCGTCTCAAAAATTCATTCATTCATTCATTCATTCATTAATAAAATAAAACAATTTTGTAAAGTAGTCCCTTTGTCCCATTTAAGGAAGTTTGGCCAATAAGCTCCTGTGTGAACATTGTCACATTAGATTCCAAAGTAAAGGGGCAATGGAAATGGGACAGGCTAATTTCTGATGGCCTGTGGGATCTGGGATTAAAGCCAATTCAAAACTAGTTATCAAACGCAAGACTTTTAATGAGTTACACTGCTTATTATTTGCTGTTTTAGTGTCATTCCATTCTGCTTTTACCTTGACTACTTCAAGGAACATCATGCAGACAAAGTGATAATGAGTGTTGAGCAACAGATTTAAAATCCCCCATGCAGCTGAGTGACTTAAGGGAAACAAATATATAACTTTTTACTTACGTCTTCACCTCAGTGAAAATAAAATATATTGATTTAGTCCAGATGTCAGTGGTTATACAAACCTCCTCTGGACATTGGAGAGAAGGAGAAGAAAAAGCTTACAAAAATAAAAGCACACGTGTTTATAGCCATGAAAATACATTATGCAAATGAAAGCACTGACATTTTAACATAGATACTGCATTTTTAACCTTAAAATCGAAAGAGTCCCCTGTATTATAGTCATTTTAGAGGCAGAAGAGAAATTTGGGTCATTTGGCACTATCCAATAAAACTTTCCACAATGATGAAAATGTTATATGTCTATACTTTCCAATACAGTAACCATGAGCCACATGTAGCTATTGAGTGCTTAAAATGTGGCTGATGCAACTGAGGAATTGAATTTATTTCATTTTAATTTATTTAAATTTAAATAGTCGCATGTGGCTAGTGGCTACTGTACTAGACAGTGTACTAGACTTCCATCCTAAGTAGAAATTTCATTTCCAGTTCCCCTGATCTCTTTGCATTCTCCCTCATGATCATATTAATTCCTAATTGCTCCAGTTACCACTTAAAATATGATACTTCATCCTGGCTGCATGTTATGTTCACCTGGGGAGCTATTTTAAAATGTCATTGTGGAGAGGAGGGGTGACTTAAGCATGGATATTTGTAAAAGAGTATTTAATATGTAGCCAGGGTTGAGAACCTTTCATCAATATGTGATGATTCCCAATTTTATACTACTAGCTCTCAATAATAAGCTTCAGATGCTGACTGGATCGCTCCTCCTGATGTCTCCTACCCCAAAGAAAACCTCAAACACCAACATATCCAAATGTGACATGATTATGTCCTGTTGCCCTCACCCAAATCCTTTGAATTGTAATTACTGGACTTAATTCTGCCATTTTACCATTTATTTTCTACATGTCACATATTTTTTGCTCTTCAATTCCTTCATTAATACCTTCTTTTGTATTTGAGTTTTGTAGTATATCATTTTAACTCACTTCTCATTTCCTATTCTAGATATTTCTTAGTTATTTTCTTAGTGGCTACCATGGAGATTAAAATTAACATCTTAAATATATAGCAAACTGGCTTGAATTAATAACATAGCTTAAATAGTATAAATAAATCTGTTCCTATGCAGCTCTCTTTTCCTTTATGTTGTTATTGTCACAACTTTTTTATATCATGTGTGTCCACCAACATAGATTCATAATTTTGGTTTCATGCATTTGTCTTTTAAATCATATAGAAAAAAACAGGGCTTACAAACCAAAAGTACAATAACACTGGCTTTTAAATTTAGCTATGTAGTTACATTTATCAGCATTCTTTATTTCTTCATATGGCTTCAAATTGCAATCCAATCTCAAGGACTCCCTTTAGCATCTATTGTTGGAGAGATCAGTAAACAACAAACTTCCTCAGCTTTTGTCTAAGAATGTCTTACTTTTGCCTTCATTTTAGAAGAATCATTTTGCAGGATATAGAACTCTTGATTGAAGAGTTTTTATTTCTTTTAACGCTTATCATCTACTGAATTTGGATCTCTGTGTGTGGTTTCTGAAGAGAAACTGGATGTTAATTTTGTTGAGCATCCCTTGTATGTGACGAGTCACTTCCCTCACTGATTTCAAGATTCTCTGTCTTTGGCTTTTGACAGTTTGATTGTGGTGTGTATCAGTGGGAATTTCTTTCAGTTTTTCCTTATTGGAGGTCTTTGAATTTCTTGGATGTGTAGAGTCACAAAATGCAATTACTTTTCCACCAACCTAATAACTTAGCCTTAGAATAATTAAGACTCATTCCTTGAGGTGAAGGAGGGGCTTCTTGCCCAGCCCATGACTGCATGGGGATGTGGTTAACCTTAAAAACAAAAGCAGGGCTCTGCCAACAGAGCATTCTCCCATCTCTATCCCCACCATTCTTTCATGTAATAATTCAATACATGTTTATTGGGAGCTTACTATGTGCCAGGTACTGGGAATAAAATAGTGAACATGACTGATGAGGTTCTGGCTATTAGGGAGTTTACATTTGGGTTGGGAGAGCCAAATGTTAAAATAGTAAACAAATGAAAATATAGTTAATTCAAATAATTATAAGTTCTTGAACTTACCTTGAAAAAAAATGTAGACGGAAATCAAGCTAGGATAGTGAGATGCAGAATGACATGCGTGGGGCTTGAAAGAGGGTCTTGAAAGGCTTCGCTGAATATCTACTATTGCTGGCACTCTCACAGATTTTGTGGAGCATACAAAAGAATCTGCCTTCATTGAAGTAGTTCAGGACATTTGTTCTGAAGCTACACGATAGGAGAGAAACTGTGCAGCTTTATGGAAGAGGACTAAAATGTAAGGACCCCTAAGTGATCACATGCTTGACAGGTTTAAAGAACGGATAGAAGGCCAGTGTGCTCTTAAATACATTGTGTTTTATATACCCACATCTGAGCACATGCTGTATCTACAACCTAGAATTACCATCCCTAGCTCATTGCTGTCTAGGAAACTCTTACCAACCCTTCAAGACATAGCTCAAATATTACTTCCCCTGTGATGCCTTCCCTTATCTCCAACAGTTGAAGTTGAACACTTCCTTCTTTGTATCCCTACTATCGATTTGAATCCCTATCACCCTGCAGTATGTTTAACTTATTTACATTTTTGTCTCCCCCTCTGGACTTGGAGTCGCTTGACAGCAAGGGCAATGTCATTTATATATGCATATTTGTGTTCCCTACTACTAAGTGCTCTGGGCATGACAAATACTAGATGTACAGCAAGTACTTATTGAACTGAAACACTGAATATCTACTATTGCTGGCACTCTCATAGATTTTGTGGAGCATACAAAAGAATTTGCCTTCATTGAAGTAGTCAGGAATGTAGACTCTGGTGCCAGAAGCTTGACTCCAATCCCATTCCCACCACTTACTAGCTGCGTGACCTTAAAAAATTACTTAACCTCTCTGTGCTTCAGGTTCCTTATCTGTAAGGTGGGAGATAATAGTGGTAACTGTCTGAAAGTGAGTATTAATTTAAATAATGTATACAAAACATTTAGCATACACAGTATCTGGCACAGAATAAGTGTTGAGTCTTACCTTATTTATAAATTAAGGAAATAATTAGATTGACAAGATTTATACACATGAAAAACAAAATACTACAAATATATTACTACACAGAACGGTTTAAAGTGCCTCCTGAACCAAGATGTTGCAGTACTATGACCTCAACAAAGCATTGCTGAATGAATGAATGAATGAATGAATGAATGAATGAGTGAGTGAATGAATGAACTAAAAAAAAAGCCACAGTATAATCTGTGCTGCTCTGACCATTTCTAGAGCACTGTGTTCACTTCTGAATATTACACTTTAAGAGAAACAAAGTACTTTATAACTAGAAGCAGACCAGTAGGATACAGCAAAATCTGGGAAGTAATAACAGTGATTGAAGAAACTGAGAATAGTTAGGTAGAGGAATACATTACTGCTGACATTAAACATTTGAAAGTTGTCATGTGTAATAAAGAGGAGCTTTGCTTGATGCTGCTCTAGAGAGCAGAACTTGGGCCAGAGCATAAAAGTTATAGGCAGGTGATTTCAGCTGAACATAGGAGAGTATTTACTGAAAGTCAGTGTTCACCATGCAGGTGAGGAAGTGGTGAGTTTTCCATCTGCGGAGGTGCTGATTAACCGAACAATCACCTAACAAGGATACTGTCAAGGGGACTTTTTCATTGGGCTGGGGGTTATTCTAGATGGACTTTGGAGTTCTTTACAGGAGGTTCAAGATCTGGAACTTTCAGGGAAAGCATAGTGTCATTACATTAAAATTAGTTCTCAAAGTGATAATCTCAAAGAAGACAAAACGCTGTCATAATCAACATCCTCATAACTTTCCCATGACCAGCACCCTCCTGTGCTTTTATACATGACATTTCCACTATAGTCACTTTTTGGATTGCTCATTCAAGGTCCTTGTTCAAGTATTATTTTTTTTTTCCTAAGAGAAGTATAGTTTTAAGCCAGTCAGTCATTATCATCAGCTTCTATTATAGTGCCTGGTATATATTAAGAATTATTTATTCAATGTGTTACCAGTCATTCACACCTTAGATCGTACAAATTTATCAGATTAAATTTACTTGCCTTAGAAAGGCCCTAAAGAGATAGACAACTGGACAGATAAGTTTGGAAAACTGTGAGAGGTCACAAGGGTTTTACCATTTAAGCTGCAGTCTTCATGACACACGGTGCAAGCTGTGCACAGATACGGCAACACTCTGAAGGTACTGATGTTTTCTTAGTTAGGTAGAAGGCCAGCCTTTCCTCCTCACAGATGAAGTCTTATGCTGGGCAGCAATCTGGGCTGGGATTTGCCGAAGCCATTTTGTGCCCTGGCCTTCTGCCAAGTCCATCGATTTAGCTCTTTGAATCGCATCATTTAAGCCCACAAATGACACAGATTCTATTAGACAAACTCCTCCGGCCGGCAGCAATAAAAGAGAGAACATGATAAGCCCTCTGAGGCAGCCTGTTAGACCATTCTTAATCTTTCATGGTTGGAGAACTACATTGTGAGTGGGGTTCACTGGCAGAATGGCATGAAATACCGGCAGGTTTTCTTTCTTTAGTTAAGAATATACCTCGAGGCTTAGCTTTGGTTAATGGCAGATGAGTGCATCTGCCAAGTATAAAGGTAAACAGTAATGGGAAAAAAACTTCCAAATAATGCATTCTTCTTTTTTTTCTTTTTTATTATACTTTAAGTTCTGGGGTACATGTGCACAACGTGCAGGTTTGTTACAGATGTATACATGTGCCATGTTGGTGTGCTGCACCCATCAACTCGTCATTTACATTAGGTATATCTCCTAATGCTATCCCTCCCCCGCCCCTCCTCCCCACAATAGGACCCGGTGTGTGATATTCCCCTTCCTGTGTCCAAGTGATCTCATTGTTCAATTCCCACCTATGAGTGAGAACATGCGCTGTTTGGTTTTCTGTTCTTGTGATAGTTTGCTGAGAATGATGGTTTCCAGCTGCATCCATGTCCCTACAAAGGACATGAACTCATCCTTTTTTATGGCTGCATAGTATTCCATGGTGTATATGTGCCACATTTTCTTAATCCAGTCTGTCATTGATAAATATTTGGGTTGATTCCAAGTCTTTGCTACTGTGAATAGTGCCACAATAAACATACGTGTGCATGTGTCTTTATAGCAGCATGATTTATAATCCTTTGGGTATATTCCCAGTAATGGGATGGCTGGGTCAAATGGTATTTCTAGTTCTAGATCCTTGAGGAATGGCCACACTGTTTTCCATAATGGTTGAACTAGTTTACAATCCCACCAACAGTGTAAAAGTGTTCCTATTTCTCCACATCCTCTCCAGCACCTGTTGTTTCCTGACTTTTTAATGATCGCCATTCTAACTGGTGTGAGATGGTATCTCATTGTGGTTTTGATTTGCTTTTCTCTGATGGCCAGTGATGATGAGCATTTTTTCACGTGTCTGTTGGCTGTATAAATGTCTTCTCTTGAGAAGTGTCTATTCATATCCTTTGCCCACTTTTTGATGGGGTTGTTTTTTTTTTTCTTGTAAATTTGTTTGGGTTCTTTGTAGATTCTGGATATTACCCTTTGTCAGATGAGTAGATTGCAAAAATTTTCTCCCATTCTGTAGGTTTCCTGTTCACTCTGATGGTAGTTTCTTTCGCTTTGCAGAAGCTCTTTAGTTTAATTAGATCCCATTTGTCAATTTTGGCTTTTGCTGCCATTGCTTTTGGTGTTTTAGACATGAAGTCCTTGCCCCTGCCTATGTCCTGAATGGTATTGCCTAGGATTTCTTCTAGGGTTTTTATGGTTTTAGGTCTAACATTTAAGTCTCTAATCCATCTTGAATTAATTTTTGTATAAGATGTAAGGAAGGGATCCAGTTTCAGCTTTCTACTTACGGCTAGCCAGTTTATCCACCACCATTTATTAAATAGGGAATCCTTTCCCCATTTCTTGCTTTTGTCAGGTTTCTCAAAGATCAGATGGTTGTACATGTGTGCTATTATTTCTGAGGGCTCTGTTCTGTCCCATTGGTCTATATCTCTGTTTTGGTACCAGTACCATGCTGTTTTGGTTACTGTAGCCTTATAGTAGTTTGAAGTCAGGTAGTGTGATGCCTCCAGCTTTGTTCCTTTGGCTTAGGACTGTCTTATCAATGCAGGCTCTGTTTTGGTTCCATGTGAACTCTAAAGTAGTTTTTTCCAATTCTGTGAAGAAAGTCTTTGGTAGCTTAATGGGGATGGCATTGAATCTATAATTACCTTGGGCAGTAAGGCCATTTTCACGATATTGATTCTTCCTATCCATGAGCATGGAATATTCTTCCATTTGTTTGTGTCCTCTTTTATTTCATCGAGCAGTGGTTTGTAGTTTTCCTTGAAGAGGTCCTTCACATCCCTTGTAAGTTGGATTCCTAGGTATTTTATTGTCTTCGAAGCAATAGTGAATGGGAGTTCACTCATGATTTGGCTCTCTGATTGTCTGTTATTGTTGTATAAGAATGCTAGTGACGGCCGGGCGCGGTGGCTCAAGCCTGTAATCCCAGCACTTTGGGAGGCCGAGACAGGCGGATCACGAGGTCAGGAGATCGAGACCATCCTGGCTAACACGGTGAAATCCCGTCTCTACTAAAAAATACAAAAAAACTAGCCGGTCGAGGTGGCAGGCGCCTATAGTCCCAGCTACTGGGGAGGCTGAGGCAGGAGAATGGCGTAAACCCGGGAGGTGGAGCTTGCAGTGAGCTGAGATCTGGCCACTGCACTCCAGCCTGGGCAACAGAGCAAGACTCCGTCTCAAAAAAAAAAAAAAAAAAGAATGCTAGTGACTTTTGCACATTGATTTTGTATCCTGAGACTTTGCTGAAGTTGCTTATTAGTTTAAGGAGATTTTGGGTTGAGATGATGGGGTTTTCTAAATATACAATCACGTCATCTGCAAACAGGGACAATTTGACTTCCTCTTTTCCTAATTGAATACCCTTTATTTCTTTCTCATGCCTGATTGCCCTGGCCAGAACTTCCAACACTATGTTGAATAGGAGTGGTGAGAAAGGGCATCCCTGTGTTGTACCAGTTTTCAAGGGGAATGCTTCCAGTTTTTGCCCATTCAGTATGATATTGGCTGTGGGTTTGTCATAAATAGCTCTTATTATTTTGAGATATGTTCCATCAATAGCAAATTTATTGAGAGTTTTTATCATGAAGGGCTGTTGAATTTTCTTAAAGGCCTTTTCTACATCTATTGAGATAATCATGTGGTTTTTTTGTCTTTGGTTCTGTTTATATGCTGGGTTACGTTTATTGATTTGCGTGTGTTGAACCAGCCTTGTATCCCAGGGATGAAGCCAACTTGATCATGGTGGGTAAGCTTTTTGATGTGCTGCTGGATTCGGTTTGCTAGTATTTTATTGAGGATTTTTGCAATGATGTTCATCGGGGATATTGGTCTAAAATTCTCTTTTTTTTGTTGTGTGTCTGCCAGGCTTTGGTATCAGGATGATGTTAGCCTCAGAAAATGAGTTAGGGAGGATTCCCTCTTTTTCTATTGATTGGAATAATTTCAGAAGGAATGATACCAGCTCCTCCTTGTACCTCTGGTAGAATTCGGCTGTGAATCCATCTGGTCCTGGACTTTTTTTGGTTGGTAGGCTATTAATTATTGCCTCAATTTCAGAGCCTGTTATTGGCCTATTCAGGGATTCAACTTCTTCCTGGTTTAGTCTTAGAAGAGTGTAAGTGTCCAGGAAATTATCCATTTCTTCTAGGTTTTCTAGTTTATTTGGTTGAGGTGTTGACAGTATTCTCTGATGGTAGTTTCTATTTCTGTGGGGTCGGTGGTGATATCCCCTTTATCATTTTTTATTGTGTCTATTTATTTCTTCTCTCTTTTCTTCTTTATTAGTCTTGCTAGTGGTCTGTCAATTTTGTTGATCTTTTCAAAAAACCACCTCCTGGATTCATTGATTTTTTTTGAAGGTTTTTTTTGTGTCTCTATCTCCTCCAGTTCTGCTCTGATCTTAGTTATTTCTTGCCTTCTGCTAGCTTTTGAATGTGTTTGCTCTTGCTTCTCTAGTTCTTTTAATTGTGATGTTAGGGTGTCCATTTTAGATCTTTCCTGCTTTCTCTTGTGGGCATTTAGTGCTATAAATTTTCCTCTACACACTGCTTAAATGTGTCCCAGAGATTCTGGTACGTTGTATCTTTGTTCTCATTGGTTTCAAAGAACATCTTTATTTCTGCCTTCATTTCGTTATGTACCCAGTAGTCATTCAGGAGCAGGTTGTTCAGCTTCCATGTAGTTGAGTGGTTTTGATTGAGTTTCTTAATCCTGAGTTCTAGTTTGATGGCACTGTGATCTGAGAGAAAATTTGTTATAATTTCTGTTCTTGTACATTTGCTGAGGAGATCTTTACTTCCAACTATGTGGTCAATTTTGGAATAAGTGTGATGTGGTGCTGAGAAGAATGTATATTATGTTGATTTGAGGTGGAGAATTCTGTAGATGTCTATTAGGTCTGCTTGGTGCAGAGTTGAGTTCAATTCCTGGATATTCTTGTTAACTTTCTGTCTTGTTGATCTGTCTAATGTTGACAGTGGGGTGTTAAAGTCTCCCATTATTATTGTGTGGGAGTCTAAGTCCCTTCGTAAGTCTCTAAGGACTTGCTTTATGAATCTAGGTGCTCCTGTATTGGGTGCATATATATTTAGGATAGTCAGCTCTTCTTGTTGAATTGATCCCTTTACCATTATGTAATGGCCTTCTTTGTCTCTTTTGATCTTTGTTGGTTGAAAGTCTGTTTTATCAGAGACTAGGATTGCAACCCCTGCCTTTTTTTGTTTTCCATTTGCTTGGTAGATCTTCCTCCATCCCTTTATTTTGAGCCTATGTGTGTTGCTGCACATGAGATGGGTCTCCTGGATACAGGAAATTGATGTGTCTTGACTGTTTTTCCAATTTGCCACCCTGTGTCTTTTAATTGGAGCATTTAGCCCATTTACATTTAAGGTTAAGATTGTTATATGTGAACTTGATCTTGTTATTATGATGTTAGCTGGTTATTTTGCTAATTAGTTGATATAGTTTCTTCCTAGCATTGATTGTCTTTACATTTTGGCATGTTTTTGCAGTGGCTGGTATCGGTTGCTCCTTTCCATGTTTAGTGCTTCCTCCAGGAGCTCTTGTAGGGCAGGCCTGGTGGTGACAAAATCTCTCAGCATTTGCTTGTCTGTAAAGGATTTTATTTCTCCTTCACTTATGAAGCTTAGTTTGGCTGGATATGAAATTCTGGGTTGAAAATTCTTTTCTTTCAGAATGTTGAATATTGGCCCCTACTCTCTTCTGGCTTGGAGAGTTTCTGTTGAGAGATCCACTGTAAGTCTTATGGGCTTCCCTTTGTGGGTAACCCGACCTTTCTCTCTGACTGCCCTTAACATTTTACCTTCATTTCAACTTTGGTGAATCTGACAATTATGTGTCTTGGAGTTGCTCTTCTCAAGGAGTATCTTTGTGGCGTGCTCTGTATTTCCTGAATTTGAATCTTGCTAAGTTGGGGAAGTTCTCCTGGATAATATCCTGCAGAGTGTTTTCCAACTTGGTTCCATTCTCCCCGTCACTTTCAGGTACACCTATCAGACGTACATTTGGTCTTTTCACATAGCCCCATATTTCTTGGAGGCTTTGTTCATTTCTTTTTACTCTTTTTTCTCTAAACTTCTCTTCTCGCTTCATTTCATTCATTTGATCTTCAATCACTGATACCCATTCTTCCAGTTGATCGAGTCAGTTACTGAAGCTTGTGTTTTTGTCACATAGTTCTCGTGTCATGGTTTTCATCTCTATCGGTTCGCTTATGGACTTCTCTGCCTTGGTTATTCTAGTTAGCCATTTGTCAATCTTTTTTCAAGGTTTTTAGTTTCTTTGTGCTGGGTTCGTAATTCCTCCTTTAGCTCGGAGAAGTTTGATTGTCTGAAGTCTTCTTCTCTCAACTCATCAAAGTCATTCTCTGTCCAGCTTTGTTCCATTGCTGATGAGGAGCTGTGTTCCTTTGGAGGGGGAGAGGTGCTCTCACTTTTAGAATTTCCAGCTTTTCTGTACTGCTTTTTCTCCATCTTTGTGGTTTTATCTACCTTTGGTCTTTGATGATGGTGACGTACAGATGGAGTTTTGGTGTGGATGCCCTTTCTGTTTGTTATTTTTCCTTTTAACAGTCAGGACCCTCAGCTGCATGTCTGTTGGAGTTTGCTCGAGGTCCACTCCAGACCGTTTGCCTGGGTATCAGCAGCGGAGGTTGCAGAAGAGTGAATATTGCTGAATAGTAAATGTTGCTGTCTAATCGTTCCTCTGGAAGCTTCGTCTCAGAAGTGTACCTGGCCGTGTGAGGTGTGAGGTGTCAGTCTGCCCCTAGTGGGGGATGTCTCCCAGTTAGGCTACTCAGGGATCAGGGACCCACTTGAGCAGACAATCTCAAACTTCCGTTCTCAGATCTCAAGCCCCGTGCTGGGAACACCACTACTCTCTTCAAAGCTGTCAGACAGGGACATTTACATCTGCAGAGGTTTCTGCTGCCTTTTGTTTGGCTATTCCCTGTCCCCAGAGGTGGAGTCTACAGAGGCAAGCAGGCCTCCTTGAGGTTCGGTGGGCTCCACCCAGTTCCAGCTTCCCAGCTGCTTTGTTTAGCTACTTAAGCCTCAGCAATGGCGGGCGCCCTTCCCCCAGACTTGCTACCGCCTTGCAGTTAGATCTCAGACTGCTGTGCTAGCAATGAGGGAGGCTCCGTGGGTGTGGGACCCTCCGCCAGGCACGGGATGTAATCTCCTGGTGTGCCATTTGCTAAGACCCTTGGTAAAGCGCACTATTAGGGTGGGAGTGACCTGATTTTCCAGGTGTTGTGTGTCACAGTTTCCCTTGGCTAGGACAGGGAATTCCCTTCCCCCTTGCACTTCCTGGGTGAGACGATGCCTCACCCTGCTTTGACTCTCACTCTTTGGGCTGCATCCACTGTCCTGCCCCCACTGTCAAACACGCCCCAGTGAGAAGACCCCGGTACCTCAGTTGGAAATGCAGAAATCACCTGTCTTCCGTGTTGCTCACGCTGGGAGCTGGAAGCTGGAGCTATTCCCATTCGGCCATCTTGGCATGGATCCCCAAATAATACGTTCTTAAAAGATACCAGAAACTCCATCACTAGCTACTTATTCTCAGAATGATGGCACAGTAGGCCTAACAGCAAGCATGCAGAGAAAGGATTGGCCTCTGAGCCCGGAGTGAGGCTGAGGCTAAACCTATGAGTGAGGGTCAAGTGGCTGCGGCTGGGGGGATTGGAAAAGGGCAAAGAATTAGGCAAGTCATTAGACAGCTATGAGTCTGCATGTCAACAGACAATGCAGGAAACCCATTTTTGCATTATTCTCTATTCATAGTATAGAGGTGGGCATGACTACTTAACAGAGATTTCCAAGGCTGGATACCAGACCTCTCCTTTACCCTCAATCACTTCACCCCTATTCTTTTAGCCGGACATTGCTTTAATTCCAAAGACACAGCAATGTTCCTAATGAAGGAATTCATGTTAATATATTACTCGTGTTTAGCCATGTGATTTATTATTTCATCCAGGGGTAGTTTTGGCAATGTAGTCCCTTAAAGCAAGAGTGACTCTAATGGTACAATCTCAGGCAAACCCTTGTAGATCTATTTTTTCTAAAGAGGAATACTATTAAGGCCTCTTATAACAGAGACCACTGGAAAATTGCATAGACCAGACTAATTCCAACTGCAGGAGATGAAAATTAAAACTGGACTTTGAACTGACTATATATCATCCAATTATACTTGCCTCAAATTACAGATTAGCATGATTTTACTGTTGTCTCTCTTCACTACTTTAACCCATGCATCTGGCACATAGTGAGAATTCAATGAACGGTACTGTTTGTTGCCTTCATTATGATTACCATTAGAGGCAGTGGTAGTAATAGTGCCACTCTAGTACCTGGCACCATGCCTGGGCCATGTTAAATATTCAAAACTAATGATTACTTTTATAACTTTATTGCCCCAGCTTCTGGCATAGTGCCTGGCACATAATAGGGCACCAATTTAGTTAGTTTCCTTCATTCTCACCTTTCCCTGGGATGCAATATTCTTCTGCTTCCCCCACAACTGTGCCTTACTAAAGGAGCTGCAGATCTTCCTGTAGCAGTAATGCTTCCTGTAGCAATAACACCACCAGTGACACCATCTGAAAGGACATCTAGCCTTTTCTTCCATGGTAGCCTCTTAAATGGCAAATGGGTAGCAAGTGTTCAAGACCATTTTTCAGATGGGGATACCAAGATTATAGCTATTGCCTTGGAATGTTAGCTCACTTCTAATCCCTATATTCTATTAAGTTTAAAACATAAGACCCCTCACGTTCCCCCCAACCCATCACCCAACTAGGCCATAACTGGTCTCATCATCTTTCTTGTTGTACTCGGCAGTGCCTGGACTGCCCCCACACTTTCATGTTTAATTCATCCTCCAAGGATTAGTCTAAGAGCTACCATCTTTATGAAACTTTCTGTGAGACCTCCAGCCTTCAATGAGCAGGGTTGTGTTGTTTCCTGTCCCCCAGCAGGGGCTAGCAGAGTGCTAGACACAATAGAGGCTCTCAGTGTGTTTGTTCTGATTAAATAAATAGAAGGTAATTGGGTTGTTGATCCTCACTTTAGGAGGTCACACTATCCCTTCTCTCTCCAACTCATGTTTGTTTACAAGGTAAAGGCAGGGAGGCAGTCTACAATTAGTATCATTAAAGTTTTGTGCTGTGTATTGGCAAATATAAGTGCTGTTTTCCTTTAGCCACTTTCACTGCTTTCACTTTACTTGAAAGTAGTGGGCCGGACGCGGTGGCTCAAGCCTGTAATCCCAGCACTTTGGGAGGCCGAGATGGGCAGATCACTAGGTCAGGAGATCGAGACCATCCTGGCTAACACGGTGAAACCCCGTCTCTACTAAAAAATACAAAAAACTAGCCGGGTGAGGTGGCGGGCACCTGTAGTCCCAGCTACTCAGGAGGCTGAGACAGGAGAATGGCGTGAACCCGGGAGGCGGAGCTTGCAGTGAGCTGAGTTCCGGCCACTGCACTCCAGCCTGGGCTACAGAGCGAGACTCCGTCTCAAAAAAAAAGAAGAAAGTAGTGAAAGAATGTATCAGTGCTTCTTGAGGCAGTGAAACAGCACCCTGTTCTCCTGGGGTTTAGATGTGGAGAGAAATTTGTCATTTGGACCTGCTCAGGGCAAGAGGCAACACTCACCTTCAAATACTAATTTCCCAGAAGGTCACAAGCACGTGAATTGCAAATGCCACTTGATATAAGATATGCCTCTCCCTCTGCCAAAGCAGGGATGTCATTACCTGGAAAACTGAGGTAAATGTTTGTGGAAGCTTCATGTCTTTATCTTTTCTTACAACCAGAAGGTGAGAAAAGAGGCTCTTTATCACATTTCCATGTCCTTTAGCTGGAAAAGCAGTTAAGTAATTGGAATAGGTCCATCCAAACTCAGCCTCCAGAGGGGCCTGGAGGCCTCAGGGATGAGAGGAAAAGTGGAGCCAACACCCAATAGATCTGAGCCTCATTTTCTCCCTTGGAGAGGATAATCATTCCCATCTCACAGGGATACTACAGGGAGTTAATGAGGAATGTGTATAAATTTTATCTGTAAACCATGAGGCAAGAGCTCTATACTGTGATTCATTCTATGTGATTGAAGACAAAGGCTGTCTTTTTACCTTCGTCTCCCAGAGAAAGTTTAAACACATTGTAGGAGCTCAATAAGTAGGTTTTTACTTTAAAATGAACTCAATTAAATATAACCTGGATTTAGGTATGATACAAATAAAACAGACCATTCACTTATCAGAATTTAATCAAACGGATTCTCAGATCTGTTAGCTTTTCATTTGAAACGGCAGAGGAAAGAATCATGAGAGGGCACAGAGAGTACATGCTTATCTTTTGCAGTTAGCTTTGGCCTATTGGAGTCAATACCCCTTCCCCCAGTGAGCAGCAGCAAGAAGCAGGGTTGCAGTTAGAACTGAAATAGGATTTCAATCCAGGATGTGCATCTGGGACAGTTGCAAATGTAATCTTGAAAATTAGCATAGGACCAGAGACCTAGAGCCTGAAGGAAATTGGCCAAAGATGATTTCCACCTTAGCATCACTAACCAGAAGTGTTACCGTGAGTATTCTCAGACACCAAAAGAGAAGGAAGGTGGGAACTAGCTTATGTCATGTCGTAGGAGGTTTACCCAATGCCAGTTGCTTTGATAATGTATATCTTATTTAACTCTCACAATAGCTTTAAGAGGTAGGAATTATTCTGTAGCACAGGACCTGGCACACAGTAAGCCGTCACTAAATGATAAATGCTAGTAATATTATTAAGATTGATAACCTTAGTAATAATAAATAAAGCACAAAGGGCTTGAGTAACTTATTTAAGGCCACAGAACTGGTAAGTCATAAAACCAGGATTTAAGCCCAGGTCTTCCTGACCCCAAAGCCTGGGCTTTCTCTGTTATACTTCTTTGTAAGAGGAAAAAAGATTGTGTCATTGAAGTAGTTTAGGATTTTCCAACCCTTTAGCAGGGCTGCCTCCATAACGGGCCACTTGAGACCTCCAGGTATCTAAGGATATTTTTGGTCTTTCTCTGTTTCCTCACTCAGCTTTCTAAATTGCTATGAACCATGGCCCAGCTGTACTACAAAAAGGTCAACTACTCACCGTACAGAGACCGCATCCCCCTGCAAATTGTGAGGGCTGAGACAGAGCTCTCTGCGGAGGAGAAGGCCTTCCTCAATGCTGTGGAGAAGGGGGACTATGCCACCGTGAAGCAGGCCCTTCAGGAGGCTGAGATCTACTATAATGTCAACATCAACTGCATGGACCCCCTGGGCCGGAGTGCCCTGCTCATTGCCATTGAGAACGAGAACCTGGAGATCATGGAGCTACTGCTGAACCACAGTGTGTATGTGGGTGATGCATTGCTCTATGCCATACGCAAGGAAGTGGTGGGCGCTGTGGAGCTTCTGCTCAGCTACAGGCGGCCCAGTGGAGAGAAGCAGGTAAGAGAAATTCTTACAGGCTGGGAAATAGCCAGGAACAACAGGGCACCAAATCAGAAGCCCTGAAACTAGGGAAGGTTAGGTGGTCTGGAATTGAGAAACCCTATCTCGGAAATTGCACCAGTGATCTCAGGTAGCATCCAGAGCTACCCTACGTGGCCCATGCTGAGTTTTACTGATTTACCTTTTCCTTATAAGTGTTTGCCCATATACATTCAGTACTCACTCAATGTACTTAGCAACCCAATGATGTGTTCTTTGTTTCCAGACTATTCAAGCCCCTTCTAACCTTCGTACACCCTGCTTTCTATCTTCAGTTTCCTCCTCTACTCAAAGATTATATTCTAGAAAAGGAGAGACAAAATACAGACTTGGGCTTTCTGCTTCTCATCAGCCTCTCTCTGAAGACAATACAGGAGGCCTTTATTTTATTTTATTTTTTTTTTTTTGAGACGGAGTCTCGCTCTGTTCCCCTGGCTGGAGTGCAGTGGCGCGATCTCGGCTCACTGCAAGCTCCGCCTCCCGGGTTCCTGCCATTCTCCTGCCTCAGCCTCCCAAGTAGCTGGGACTACAGGCGCCCGCCACTGCGCCCGGCTAATTTTTTTGTATTTTTAGTAGAGACGGGGTTTCACTGTGGTCTCGAACTCCTGACCTTGTGATCCGCCCGCCTCGGCCTCCCAAAGTGCTGGGATTACAGGCGTGAGCCACCGCGCCCGGCCTACAGGAGGCCTTTAAACTTGAGTGCCATAGTGCAGATGCTTATGGAATAAGGCCTCGTATATGTTCCCAGTACCTGTCAAGTGACTGCATTCCACCTCTAGATGTTTGGGGTTTTGCCTCTGTGATTCTCATATCTTCCAAGGCACCTAGGTTTGATACTCTGAAGTCATCTTTTATTTGTCTGTCTCCCTTGCCCCCATGTTCAATCCCCGAGTCCTGTGGTTCCTTCCTTCCAAATATCTTTCATATAATTTCTCTCCTCTCTAGTTCATCTTTCACCAGTCTGACTCTGGCTCTCAACATCTCTCTCTTAGATGAGTGGTTCCTAAAGTGTGGTCCCTTGACTAGCAGCATCAGCATTACCTGGGAACTTGTTAAAAGTGCAAATTCTCAGGCCTCCGCCACAGCCCTGTTGAATCAGAAACTCTGGGATGAGGCCCCAACAAGCCCTCCAGAAGATTCTCATGTGCAATCAAGTTTGAGAACTGCTGTCCTAGATTAATATGAAGCTCTTCTAACCAGTCTCCTTGTCTCTAGCATGTTCTCCTCTCTCAAATCCCGAGCATAATGCTGCCTTATTCTCCCTAAAATAGCATTATGAGCCTGTCATTCCTGTGCATCCTTTTGCAGCTTCCCTTCTGCCGTCTAAAGGTTGACTGAAAATGAACTTACAATAGGCAGATGAATAGGAGAAACGGGCATACAAAATTTATTAACAGGCATATGGACATGGAAACCATGCACAAAGTTTGAGGCTCAAAGAAATGTCAGATGTTTGAGACATAAATACTCTCCTCATAGGGGAGAAATGTATGGACCTGGGAGGCAAACATTATTATATAAATGATTATCTTTGGACTCTGGATGGTGCCAAGAAATTAAGGAAAATTGAGGGGTGAAACTGCACAAGAACTAATGCTGTCTTTTTTTTTCTTAAATTTCCATAGATTATTGCAGAGCAGGTAGTGTTTGTTTACATGAGTAAGTTCTTTAGTGGAAATTTGGGAGATTTTGGTGCACCCATCACCTGAGCAGTATATACTACAGCCTATTAGTAGTCTTTTATTCCTCTCCCCCTTCCCACCCTTGCCCCCTGAGTCCCCAAAGTCCATTGTGTCATTCTTACGCCTTTGCATCCTTATAGCTTAGCTCCCACTTATGAGTGAGAACACACGATGTTTGTTTTTCCATTCCTGAATTACTTCACTTAGGAAAATGGTCTCCAGTCTCATCCAGGTGGCTGCATATGCCATTAATTAATTCCTTTTTTTTTTTTTTTTTTTTTGGGAGGCAGAGTCTCACTCAGTCGCCCAGGCTGGAGTGCAGTGGTGTGATCTCGCCTCACTGCAAGCTCCACCTCCTGGGTTGATGCCATTCTCCTGCCTCAGCCTCCCGAGTAGCTGGGACTACAGGCACCTGCCACCATGCCTGGCTAATTTTTTTGTATTTTTAGTAGAGAAAGGGTTTCACCGTGTTAGCCATGAGGGTTTTGAGCTCCTGACCTCGTGATCCACACTCCTCAGCCTCCCAAAGTGCTGGGATTACAGGCGTGAGCCACCGCGCCTGGCCAATTCATTACCTTTTATGGCTGAGTAGTATTCCATGGTATATATATGCCACAGTTTCTTTATCCACTAGTTGATTGATGGGCATTTGGGTTGGTTCCACGTTTTTGCAATTGTGAATTGTTCTGCTATAAACATGCATGTGCAAATATCTTTTTCATATAATAACTTCTTTTCCCCTGGGTAGATACCCAGTAGTAGGATTGCTGGATCAAATGATAGTTCTACTTTTAGTTCTTTAAGGAATCTCCATACTGTTTTCCATAGTGGTTGTACTAGTTTACATTCACACCAGCAGCATAGAAGTGTTCCCTGTTCACTGCATCCACGCCAACATCTACTTTTTTTTTTTTTTTTTTTTTTTTTTTTTTTTTTTTTTTT